>NW_024400008.1:62500-66856 GCF_905171765.1 Bufo bufo | reverse complement strand
ACCCTAACCCTAACCCTAACCCTAACCCTAACCCTAACCCTAACCCTAACCCTAACCCTAACCCTAACCCTAACCCTAACCCTAACCCTAACCCTAACCCTAACCCTAACCCTAACCCTAACCCTAACCCTAACCCTAACCCTAACCCTAACCCTAACCCTAACCCTAACCCTAACCCTAACCCTAACCCTAACCCTAACCCTAACCCTAACCCTAACCCTAACCCTAACCCTAACCCTAACCCTAACCCTAACCCTAACCCTAACCCTAACCCTAACCCTAACCCTAACCCTAACCCTAACCCTAACCCTAACCCTAACCCTAACCCTAACCCTAACCCTAACCCTAACCCTAACCCTAACCCTAACCCTAACCCTAACCCTAACCCTAACCCTAACCCTAACCCTAACCCTAACCCTAACCCTAACCCTAACCCTAACCCTAACCCTAACCCTAACCCTAACCCTAACCCTAACCCTTACCCTAACCCTTACCCTAACCCTAACCCTAACCCTAACCCTAACCCTATCCCTAACCCTAACCCTAACCCTAACCCTAACCCTAACCCTAACCCTAACCCTAACCCTAACCCTAACCCTAACCCTAACCCTAACCCTAACCCTAACCCTAACCCTAACCCTAACCCTAACCCTAACCCTAACCCTAACCCTAACCCTAACCCTAACCCTAACCCTAACCCTAACCCTAACCCTAACCCTAACCCTAACCCTAACCCTAACCCTAACCCCTAACCCTACCCTAACCCTAACCCTAACCCTAACCCTAACCCTAACCCTAACCCTAACCCTAACCCTAACCCTAACCCTAACCCTAACCCTAACCCTAACCCTAACCCTAACCCTAACCCTAACCCTAACCCTAACCCTAACCCTAACCCTAACCCTAACCCTAACCCTAACCCTAACCCTAACCCTAACCCTAACCCTAACCCTAACCCTAACCCTAACCCTAACCCTAACCCTAACCCTAACCCTAACCCTAACCCTAACCCTAACCCTAACCCTAACCCTAACCCTAACCCTAACCCTAACCCTAACCCTAACCCTAACCCTAACCCTAACCCTAACCCTAACCCTAACCCTAACCCTAACCCTAACCCTAACCCTAACCCTAACCCTAACCCTAACCCTAACCCTAACCCTAACCCTAACCCTAACCCTAACCCTAACCCTAACCCTAACCCTAACCCTAACCCTAACCCTAACCCTAACCCTAACCCTAACCCTAACCCTAACCCTAACCCTAACCCTAACCCTAACCCTAACCCTAACCCTAACCCTAACCCTAACCCTAACCCTAACCCTAACCCTAACCCTAACCCTAACCCTAACCCTAACCCTAACCCTAACCCTAACCCTAACCCTAACCCTAACCCTAACCCTAACCCTAACCCTAACCCTAACCCTAACCCTAACCCTAACCCTAACCCTAACCCTAACCCTAACCCTAACCCTAACCCTAACCCTAACCCTAACCCTAACCCTAACCCTAACCCTAACCCTAACCCTAACCCTAACCCTAACCCTAACCCTAACCCTAACCCTAACCCTAACCCTAACCCTAACCCTAACCCTAACCCTAACCCTAACCCTAACCCTAACCCTAACCCTAACCCTAACCCTAACCCTAACCCTAACCCTAACCCTAACCCTAACCCTAACCCTAACCCTAACCCTAACCCTAACCCTAACCCTAACCCTAACCCTAACCCTAACCCTAACCCTAACCCTAACCCTAACCCTAACCCTAACCCTAACCCTAACCCTAACCCTAACCCTAACCCTAACCCTAACCCTAACCCTAACCCTAACCCTAACCCTAACCCTAACCCTAACCCTAACCCTAACCCTAACCCTAACCCTAACCCTAACCCTAACCCTAACCCTAACCCTAACCCTAACCCTAACCCTAACCCTAACCCTAACCCTAACCCTAACCCTAACCCTAACCCTAACCCTAACCCTAACCCTAACCCTAACCCTAACCCTAACCCTAACCCTAACCCTAACCCTAACCCTAACCCTAACCCTAACCCTAACCCTAACCCTAACCCTAACCCTAACCCTAACCCTAACCCTAACCCTAACCCTAACCCTAACCCTAACCCTAACCCTAACCCTAACCCTAACCCTAACCCTAACCCTAACCCTAACCCTAACCCTAACCCTAACCCTAACCCTAACCCTAACCCTAACCCTAACCCTAACCCTAACCCTAACCCTAACCCTAACCCTAACCCTAACCCTAACCCTAACCCTAACCCTAACCCTAACCCTAACCCTAACCCTAACCCTAACCCTAACCCTAACCCTAACCCTAACCCTAACCCTAACCCTAACCCTAACCCTAACCCTAACCCTAACCCTAACCCTAACCCTAACCCTAACCCTAACCCTAACCCTAACCCTAACCCTAACCCTAACCCTAACCCTAACCCTAACCCTAACCCTAACCCTAACCCTAACCCTAACCCTAACCCTAACCCTAACCCTAACCCTAACCCTAACCCTAACCCTAACCCTAACCCTAACCCTAACCCTAACCCTAACCCTAACCCTAACCCTAACCCTAACCCTAACCCTAACCCTAACCCTAACCCTAACCCTAACCCTAACCCTAACCCTAACCCTAACCCTAACCCTAACCCTAACCCTAACCCTAACCCTAACCCTAACCCTAACCCTAACCCTAACCCTAACCCTAACCCTAACCCTAACCCTAACCCTAACCCTAACCCTAACCCTAACCCTAACCCTAACCCTAACCCTAACCCTAACCCTAACCCTAACCCTAACCCTAACCCTAACCCTAACCCTAACCCTAACCCTAACCCTAACCCTAACCCTAACCCTAACCCTAACCCTAACCCTAACCCTAACCCTAACCCTAACCCTAACCCTAACCCTAACCCTAACCCTAACCCTAACCCTAACCCTAACCCTAACCCTAACCCTAACCCTAACCCTAACCCTAACCCTAACCCTAACCCTAACCCTAACCCTAACCCTAACCCTAACCCTAACCCTAACCCTAACCCTAACCCTAACCCTAACCCTAACCCTAACCCTAACCCTAACCCTAACCCTAACCCTAACCCTAACCCTAACCCTAACCCTAACCCTAACCCTAACCCTAACCCTAACCCTAACCCTAACCCTAACCCTAACCCTAACCCTAACCCTAACCCTAACCCTAACCCTAACCCTAACCCTAACCCTAACCCTAACCCTAACCCTAACCCTAACCCTAACCCTAACCCTAACCCTAACCCTAACCCTAACCCTAACCCTAACCCTAACCCTAACCCTAACCCTAACCCTAACCCTAACCCTAACCCTAACCCTAACCCTAACCCTAACCCTAACCCTAACCCTAACCCTAACCCTAACCCTAACCCTAACCCTAACCCTAACCCTAACCCTAACCCTAACCCTAACCCTAACCCTAACCCTAACCCTAACCCTAACCCTAACCCTAACCCTAACCCTAACCCTAACCCTAACCCTAACCCTAACCCTAACCCTAACCCTAACCCTAACCCTAACCCTAACCCTAACCCTAACCCTAACCCTAACCCTAACCCTAACCCTAACCCTAACCCTAACCCTAACCCTAACCCTAACCCTAACCCTAACCCTAACCCTAACCCTAACCCTAACCCTAACCCTAACCCTAACCCTAACCCTAACCCTAACCCTAACCCTAACCCTAACCCTAACCCTAACCCTAACCCTAACCCTAACCCTAACCCTAACCCTAACCCTAACCCTAACCCTAACCCTAACCCTAACCCTAACCCTAACCCTAACCCTAACCCTAACCCTAACCCTAACCCTAACCCTAACCCTAACCCTAACCCTAACCCTAACCCTAACCCTAACCCTAACCCTAACCCTAACCCTAACCCTAACCCTAACCCTAACCCTAACCCTAACCCTAACCCTAACCCTAACCCTAACCCTAACCCTAACCCTAACCCTAACCCTAACCCTAACCCTAACCCTAACCCTAACCCTAACCCTAACCCTAACCCTAACCCTAACCCTAACCCTAACCCTAACCCTAACCCTAACCCTAACCCTAACCCTAACCCTAACCCTAACCCTAACCCTAACCCTAACCCTAACCCTAACCCTAACCCTAACCCTAACCCTAACCCTAACCCTAACCCTAACCCTAACCCTAACCCTAACCCTAACCCTAACCCTAACCCTAACCCTAACCCTAACCCTAACCCTAACCCTAACCCTAACCCTAACCCTAACCCTAACCCTAACCCTAACCCTAACCCTAACCCTAACCCTAACCCTAACCCTAACCCTAACCCTAACCCTA
>NW_024400008.1:0-60000 GCF_905171765.1 Bufo bufo | reverse complement strand
TCCATCACACCACCCCCCCTGAGCTCTGGTAACGGACCCTGGTGTAAAACTCCTGCACTGCTTTACTTGAGGGGCCATATCACACCACCCCTAAGCACTGATAATGGACCCTGCTCTGAATCTCCTGCACTGCTTCACTTGGGGCCACATCACACAATCCCTGAGCTCCGGTAACGGACCGTACTCTGGATCTCCTTCACTGCTTCACTTTGGGGGCCACAACACACCACCCCTGAGCTCTGGAAATGGACCTTGCCCTCGATCTCTTGCACTGCTTTACTTGGGGGGAGGGGGGGGCAAATGACACCACCCCTAAGCACTGATAATGGACCCTGCTCTGGATATCCTTCACTGCTTTACTCTGAATATACATTAATGTGCGAATGGACGGTCGTGATGTGCCGCATGGACTGTTGTCACTTTGTAGTGATCAGTCCGTGTGGTACTCTCAACGACTGTGGAACCCCTGAAGGGTGCATACATGTCCCATCTGATGGAACGGTTGGGGACATGGGCACCTCTGAAAGGGGGAAGTATGCATGGGTATGTGGTATCCTCATGAAGGGGGAATGACTGAGGGAAATCAGTATTCAACCGGGAAGAACCACATATAACATCTAGGGTATATAGGGATTTGAACCCGTTATTTAATGATGGGATCTGAAAAAATGATCCCTTTCAGGGATCGGAGGTACGACGACTTATTGTGGGGTGGTCTTTCACCCACCGGCACCTGCCCTTGAGCCTCCTATAAGCTGATGGGGTGGTACGTGGGGTGACGCGGACGATCCATGACTTTGTTGTGTGGACGGCCGCGTCCCCATGGTAACTACCTACGTCATCATTGTGTTACATGTTCAGAGGTTGCAGTGCCATGGAGCGCCTTTACGCCTACGGACACTGGCAACAGCTGACGTCATATTTCAAAACAAAATTTCCTATTGGCTGACGGCGGAAGGGGACGCATGCGCAATACAGTTTCCGGGACGCTGAGTTCAGCGCGCTTTACAGACAGTGCGGACATGGAGGAAAGCCCCGGGGACGTCACCTTAGGGTAGGAGATAATATTATCATGTGGTTCTTCCCGGTCACTAAGATTATTTATTGTACACTATATTGGATCGGAAGTGATCCTCGTTTATTAATGATGACCCACGAATGTATATGTATATGGATATATTATCCCACTTGGTGGAGGGATAGCTCCACCCACTTTGTATGGTATAAAGCACACGCTGGTTAATTCATTTTGTTGCTTGAGAAAGACCTAGGAAGGTCGAAACGTCGCACCACCATGCTGTTTGTTAAATAAACCACCTTGGATTTACTACACTGACGAGTGCTGCGGATCTTTGCATTCCTCCCTTACTTGGGGGGGGGCACATCACACCACCCCTAAGCACTGATAATAACAGCAATGGAGCGAGGCGCAGACATAGCGGAGTGCGCATTGACTTGGGGGGAAGACCTCAGGTTAGGAAGGGGTTAAGGTCAGAAAGATTGCTGGAGGGAGGAGTGAAGTTTCGCGGGCTGTATATAGGGTTTGAGGGAGTGGTTTGTGAGGCAGTCGTCAGTGCAAGGCAGAGTGTTTTAGTGGCAAGATGTCATCGCTGGGGGACCTTTTGGCAGCGGTCAGGGCTGCAGTTCAGGAGCATGGTGCGGAGAGTCTGCAAGAGACCATTCAGGCGGCTCTTATCCCTTCTTCCGTGGCAGTGGTGGCCGCGTGTCCCTACAGGGCCAGGAGGTCGGTCCCCCCTGAGCGACTGAGTCCGGAGTCTACCCCCCGGGTACGTCGGCATCTCCGGAGTCCCCCTGTGAACCCTCCGCTGCGGTCTACGGTGCCGGTGCCCAGCGCTGCATTTAAGCGCAGCAGGAGGACTTCATCTGTTCGCGGTGGAGCGGCGGGAGAGGGCCGGGCTAACCCCGGTCCCGTCTCCCAGGCGACGAGAGGCAGAGATCGTGAGCATGCGGGTGTCTCCCCTGGGGCGGTACGGCGTGGGGAGCGAACCCTTGCGGCCTTACCTGATGTTCGGAGGGGCAGTGCGGTCGGGCGGTCTGGCAGCCTGGGCCTTCCGGTGAGCAGGGCAGTGAGGTCTTCTGCGCCGCGGCCGGCGGCTTCCGGTCGGCGGCTGGAGCGCTTGAGGTCTGACGAGCGTGGAGGTAGGGGACGTAATGCGGATGCGTCGCGGCCCCTGGCGGTGGGCCGGCGACATGGCAGCGTGGAGGGGACCATGGTGGTGGCTCCGCCCCCTGACCTCTTACAGCAGGACGCGGCTTTCAGCACTCATGCTGAAGAGCAGTTGATGATGGGGTTGTTGGAAGAGGAGAGTGTGCGGCCCTGTGTGGAGGCCGGTGCGGCGCGTGATTTCCTGGATGCCGGTCACCTGCAGGCGCAGGGTGATGGGGAGCTGTCGCCATTGGAGGAAGGGGAGGTTGAGCCGTGTGAAGATTCGGTGGCAGGCGCTATGGACGTTCCTCTGGGGGACGAAGCCGTGCCGTGCAGGTTGACTACACCACTGAGGACGTCTGGGAGGAGTTCAGCGGCTGCCGGTGATGTTTCCCGAGGACGGCCAGGTGAGAGATCGGTGGTTCAGTGTCATGTTGTTGGGGGTGGGGGTGCTGTTGCTAATAATGTGGGGGGTTCTGATGCTTTGGTGCGGGAGGTATTGTCGGGTATGTTGTCCTTGTTGTCTCGATTGGGTTTTGGGTCTGCGGCGTCTCCGGTGCCAGTCTGGGCTCCGGTACAGGCTTTGGAGCAGGAGCAGGGGCCGGCGCGGGGTTCCTTGGGGGCTGGTGAGGACGGCATTGCGGTGGGTACCCAGGCAGCTGGGTCAGGTGTGGTAGCGAGGGTTGGGGGCGACGCGGGTGATGGTGTTCGGTTGGCGGATGCGGCTAAAGGGGAGATTTATGTGTGTTTTGAGGGGCCGCTGGGGGATCACTTGAAGCAGGAGATTAAGGAAAAGATATGGAGGGATGAGTATGTGGAAATTTTTTCGTTGCTTCCGTTGGAGAAATTTAATTTGGATAGGGGTAAGCCGGACGAGAGTAAGAAGGAGGAGGAAGAAAGGAGGCGGTACAGGCTGATCCCGCTTACCTTTCAAAATTGGCTTCAAGCCTTTGCAATTTTGGCTAGTGTAGTTGGGGAGAAGGCGCCGGAGCACTGCTATGCACTCTTCTGTTATATGGATGCTATCGGTGAGGCGCTTTGGATGTATGGGGGATGTGGCGTGGCTTAGGTATGACGAGCAGTTCCGGCAGCGGAAGGCGGTCAGGCCTAGCATTCGTTGGGACCACAAGGATATTGGTCTGTGGATGCGATTGATGGCAGCACCGAGGGGGGGTCCTCAGCCCTTTCGTGGGGGGGCCGGGGGTGTCTCGGCCTTGGAGTCTTCTGGGGGTAGCAGGAGGGGTTGTTGTTGGCAGTACAATGAAGGGCATTGTAGGTTCTTGTCCGACTGCGGGTACAAACATGAGTGCTCCGGTTGCGGCGGTTCCCATAGCTTGTCGCGGTGTTTTAAGCGGCACAAGGGTAAGGGATCTGAGGTTGTGCAGAAGAGGGGTGACGCCGGTGAGGGTGGACGAGATGGAGCCGTATTTAAGGATGTATCCAAATAAGGAGGCTGCGCAGTTGTTGTTGGCTGGGTTTACCAAGGGTTTTGTTATTCCATGCGGTTTGGTTGGTGTGAGTCGGGCTCTGCGGAATTTGTCTTCGGCGTTGCGTCATCCGGCCGTGGTGAGGGACAATATTGCAGGGGAGATTGCTGCTGGCAGGGTTGTGGGCCCCTTTGTGGAGTGTCCTTTGCCGGATTTGTGGGTTTCTCCTTTGGGTTTAGTTCCTAAGAAGGAGCCTAATAAGTTTCGGCTTATTCATCATTTGTCCTATCCGCTGGGTGGGTCAGTGAATGATGGTATAGCGGGTGAGTTGTGCTCAGTTTTGTACACGTCTTTCGATGAGGCGGTGCGGTGGGTACGACGTTTTGGGCAGGGCGCCCTACTTGCGAAAACGGACATTGAGGCTGCCTTTCGGTTGTTGCCTATTCACCCTGATAGCTTGCATTTGCTGGGTTTTCAGTGGGATGGCTGTTACTACGTTGATTGTTGTTTGCCGATGGGTTGTGCGATTTCGTGTTCATTGTTTGAGTCGTTCAGTTCTTTTTTGGAATGGGTGAAAAGGAGGAGGCGGGTTGGAGTTCGGTCTTGCACTACCTGGATGATTTTGGGTCCGGCTGGATCTAGGGTGTGTTCTGTTTTGTTGCATACCATGGAGAGAGTGGCGGCGCGTTTTGGTATTCAGCTGGCGGCTGATAAGACTGAGGGCCCTTCCACGGTTATAAAGTTTTTGGGGATTGTGATTGACAGTGTGGCCATGGAGTGTCGTTTGCCTGTTGATAAGGTGTCTGATCTGTTGGATGAGGTGGTGTTCTTGCGGAAGGCAAAGAAGGTCCAGCTTAAGCGGGTTCAATCGGTTTTAGGTAAATTGAATTTCGCTTGTCGCATCTTGCCAATGGGGCGGGTGTTTTGTCGTCGTTTGGTGCTTGCAATGGCGGGCGTTGCTGCACCTTTTCATTATTTGCGTTTGCCTGCTGCGGTGAAGGAGGATTTAGTGGTGTGGGAGGCTTTTTTGTCGGAGTACAATGGCCGGTCTGTGTGGATGGAGGCGGTGGTTGGTAGTGTTGATTTGGAATTGTTCTCTGATGCGTCGGGTTCGTTTGGCTATGGGGTCTTTTGTAAGGGTCAGTGGAGTGCGGGTGCGTGGCCGGTTGAATGGAGGCAGGCTGGTTTCCTTACTAACTTGGTCTTGTTGGAGCTTTTTCCTATTGTTTTGGCTACTGAGTTGTGGGGGGACTGGCTTAGGAACCGGCAGGTTCGTTTCTACTGTGATAATATGGGTGTTGTGCAGGCAATTAATAGCCAGACGGCTAACTCACCTCCGGTTTTGAATTTGCTGCGGCATCTAGTATTGCGGGGTTTGCAGTTGGATGCATGTTTTGTTGCGGTGCATGTGCCTGGAGTAGATAACTCACCTGCCGATTCCCTTTATCGCTTTCAGTGGGATCGTTTTTGCAGCCTGGCGCCGGGTGCCGAGGTCAAGGGGTTGCCCTGCCCCCAGTGGCTCTGGAGCGTGGCCTTGGGGTGTCGGCAGGCGTTGTGGGAGGAATTGATTGAGCGGATGGGTGGTTGCAGTTCTTTTGAGGATTTTAGGATGTTGTTGGTTTTTTGGGTGGGTCAGTCTTATGCGGCTGGTTTGTCTTTTTCGGTTGCGTCAAAGAGGGTAGCGGCTGTTGCCTTCTGGTTGCGCTTGAGGGGCTTGGTCGACGTGTCTAGGTGTTTTATGGTGCGGCAGGCCTTGAAGGGTTACCGTCGTAGTGTGGTACGGAAGGATAGTCGGAGGCCGGTTTCTTTTGCAGTGTTGCCGTTGCTGTGGAAGGAAGCGGGGTTGGTTTGTAGGTCGGCGTACGAGGTGTGTCTGTTTAGGGCGGCGTTTGCATTGGCTTTTTTCGGTGCTTTTCGGATTTCGGAGTTGGTGGCAGCAAGTCGCGCAAGTGGGGGCGGCTTGTTGCGGGAGGACGCTGTGCTGGTGGATGGTGCTTTGAGATGTCTGCTCCGCAAGTCTAAGACAGATCAGGAGGGTAAGGGCGTGGTTGTGTGGCTTAGGCCGCATGCGGAGTCGGTTGTTTGCCCAGTGCGTTGTGTCAGGGAATTTTTGGCATTGCGTCCGGGTGGCACGGGTGCGTTGCTGGTTCATATGGATGGTTCGTGTTTGTCTCGGTTTCAGTTTGTGGCTGTTTTTAGGAGATGTTTGTCGGCCGCGGGTCTTCCTGCAAAAGATTTTGCATCACACTCATTTAGGATCGGGGCCGCGACTGAGGCTTCCAGGTGGGGGATTGGAGAGGAGGTTATAAAGCGTATAGGGCGGTGGGAGTCTGATTGTTTCCGTTCATATGTTAGGCCTCATCTCTTATAGTGTTTGGGGGTGGAATTGTTTCATTGGATTATTTGTGTAGTTGGAGTGACGGTTTTGTTTTATTTTGACTTTGTTTGTTTTGTTTCAGGGGCGGCTCCTTGTCTTGCATGGATTTTTGGGCATTCGTACGTCTACTGGGGGGCTTTGCGAGCTGATGTTCGGCGGAACGGCCGTCAATTGGGTTTTTCGATGGAGGAATTGCAAGTCCGGTGGATTGGTGTAAGGGGGCTTCTCTGGGGGCGGGTTTTGCCTGAAATCCATACGAACGTCCTGTTGGATCGCCCGCCCGATATTTTGGTTTTGCATGTGGGTGGCAATGATTTGGGGGTACGTCGGTCGCGGGATGTGATTCGGGACATTAAGTTGGACGTGTTGCGTTTGTTGTCAGATTTTCCGGATTTGCTGGTGGTGTGGTCGGAGGTAGTTGCGAGGAGTAGTTGGCGTTTTGCAAGGTCGGTGGAACAAATCAACAAAGCTCGGGCGAAGTTAAACAAGGAGGTGGGGTGTTTTGTTCGCAGGCAAGGTGGTGTGGTGGTTCGTCATCGGGAATTGGAGGCGGCGTCGCCTCAATTCTTGAGATCAGATGGCGTGCATCTTAATGATGTGGGGATTGACATGTGGGCCTTAGGTATTCAGGAGGGGCTGGAGACGGCTCTTAGGGTGTGGCAGGACGCCCACAGGTGAGGTGTCACCGGTGGTCTTCTGGTGGCTGATTGATATGAGATCCTGGGGGAGCAATACAATGGTTTAAGAGATGCAGCACATGTTGGAGCCTGTATCTCATGTGGTTTGTGAATGCCGAGGATGGTGCTCCTGTTTGGGCTAAAAGGTCTACAGGAGGAGATACTTGGATACTTCAAGGATTTGGTGCCCTTGGGTCGGTGAGTGCGGCCAAGGGTAATTTTGAAGTATAAGGAGAGATGGTTACGGAAGATACCGCTTGTTTGGGTTGACCTCCAGGATCCTTGTTACGGTACAGTGGCTCAAAATGTTGAAGGATGTATTAAAGTGATTGTTGTTATTATTTTATTTGTGTGTATAATAAAGTTGGCCGTAATGGTCATTTTACCAAGCAAGAAGATGTCAGTGTGGTTATTGGTAAGGAATGGGGCTTAGTGGATAGCCTGAGGAGAAATCTTCCATCCTTGTAAGTCATGGACCCTGCTCTAGATTTCCTGCACTGCTTTACTTTCGGGGGCCACATCATACCACCTCTGAGCTCTGGTAAGGGACCCTACTCTGGATCTCCTGCACTGCACTGCTCTCCTTCACCAGGCCCTGGCTGAACTGCTATTCCTGTGTAGCAGGCTTTGTCTTCCCCTGTTATCTCTAGCTGAGAACTGTCTCCCTCTGCTGAACTGGAATGATGACTTCAAGTCTCTTTGTCCCAGCACTGCACCAGCTCCTCCTGACTCTACAAGACTATGGGATTATTTACAGTGAGACTATGGAACCCTTTAATGTAAGAGCAGAGTGATTCTCAGACAGAAGAGGTGGTGATGGTGAACTAACTAAAAGAGGGGCCTGGATATTGTTTTCTTAAGTATAATTATAGCTACTAGAATTCTGGAGAAGGGTTGCTGATCCAGGGAGTCTGGAACACCTTTTTTTCTCTAAGATAAGGAAAATAGTTTTTTTTGCCATACTCCAGTTTCAGGTTGCAGGATAACAGGCTGAACTGGTCTTTTTTTGCCTTCCAACCTATGTTACTGGCACTGGATTAGTCACACTATGGCATGCCATCATTGGAAGAGTCAAGCAATGGCTGGCAGTCCATGAGTTGTACTGTAGCAGGGGTGGCCAACCTTATAGACACAAAGAGCCAGAAAAATAATGTATGACTACCAGTAGCCAAAAGCTACACATTTACACACAAGTCACCATATTTTTCACCCTATAGGATGCACTTAGGTTTTAGCGGAGAAAAATAAGAAATAAATATTTTTATCAGACCTCTGAATAAACTCCTAAATCAGACCCTAATCCTCATCAGACCTTAGATAAGACCCCCAATTCCCATCAGACCTCCAAAATAAGACCCCCAATGCTCAGATCAGACAGCACAAATCAGACTCCCAATGTCAGAACCTCAGTGCTTAGACACCCCATGCTCAGATCTCCACCTCATGCACACATCTCCCCTCATGCTCAAATCAGACCCCCATGCTCAGATCTGACCCCCATGCTCAGATCAGACCACTATGCTCAGATCAGACCTCCCCCATGCTCAAATCAGACCCTCTCCCATGCTCCGATCAGACCCTCTCTCATGCTCAGATCAGACCCTCTCCAATGCTCAGATCAGACCCGCTCCTATGCTCATTTCAGACCTCCATGCTCAGATATGACCCCCCATGCTCAGATCAGACCCCATGCTCAGATCTGACTCCCCCCATGCTCAGATCAAACCCCCTATACTCTGATCAGACCACCACGATGCTCAGATCAGAACCCCCATGCTCAGATTAGACCCCCATGCTCAAATTAAACCCCCCATCATGCTCATATCAGAACCCCCCATCATAGTCAGATCAGAACCCCCATCATGCTCATATCAGACCCCCTACATGCTCAGATCAGATCCCCCACATGCTCATATCCTACTCCCCACATGTTCAGATCAGACCCCCTACATGCTCAGATCAGATCCCCCACATGCTCATATCCAACTCCCTACATGCTCAGATCAGATCCCCCACATGCTCATATCCTACTCCCCACATGTTCAGATCAGACCCCCTACATGCTCAGATCAGACCCCCTACATGCTCAGATCAGACCTCCCACATGCACAGATCAGACCTCCCATGCTCAGATCTGACCCCCCCATACTTAGATCAGACCCTCTGCCATACTTAGATCAGACCACTATGCTCAGATCAGACTCCCTATGCTCATATCAGACCCGCTCCCATTTTCAGATCAGGCCCTCTCCCATGTTCAGATCAGACCCTCTCCCATGCTCAGATCTGACCCCCCATGCTCAGATCAGACCCCCTATACTCAGATCAGACCCCTATGATGCTCAGATCACTACCCCATGCTCAGATAAGACCCCCCCTATGCTCAAATCAAACCCCCCATCATGCTCGGATCAGAACCCCCCATCATGATCAGATCAGACCCCCTACATGCTCAGATCAGACCTCCCACATGCTCAGATCAGACCTCCCATGCTCAGATCTGACCCCCCCATTCTCATTTGAGACCCTCCGCCATTCTCAGATCAGACCACTATGCTCAGATCAGACCCTCTCCCATTTTCAGATCAGGCCCTCTCCCATGTTCAGATCAGGCCCTCTCCCACCCTCTCCCATGTTCAGATCAGACCCTTTCCCATGTTCATATCAGACCCTCTCCCATGTTCAGATCAGACCCTCTCCCATGCTCAGATCTGACCCCCCATGCTCAGATTAGACCACCCATACTCAGATCAGATCCCCATGATGCTCAGATCACTACCCCATGCTCAGATTAGACACCCCTATGCTCAAATAAAACCCCCCATCATGCTCAGATCAGAACCCCCCATCATGATCAGATCAGAACCTTCCATCATGATCAGATCAGATCCCCCACATACTCAGATCAGACGCCCCACATGCTCAGATCCTACTCCCCACATGCTCAGATCCTACTCCCCACATGCTCAAATCCTACTTCCCACATGTTCAGATCAGACCCCCCACATGTTCAGATCAGACCCCCTGCATGCTCAGATCAGACCCCCTACATGCTCAGATCAGACCCCCTACATGCTCAGATCAGACCTCCCACATGCTCAGATCAGACCTCCCACATGCTCAGATCAGACCTCCACATGCTCAGATCAGACCTCCCATGCTCAGATCTGACCCCCCATACTCAGATCAGACCCTCCGCCATACTCAGATCTGACCCCCCATACTCAGATCAGACCCTCCGCCATACTCAGATCAGACCCTCTCCCATTTTCAGATCAGGCCCTCTCCCATGTTCAGATCAGACCCTCTCCCATGCTCAGATCTGACCCCCCATGCTCAGATAAGACCCCCCATGCTCAGATCAGACCCCCATGATGCTCAGATCACTACCCCATGCTCAGATTAGACCCCCCTATGCTCAAATAAAACCCCCCATCATGCTCAGATCAGAACCCCCCATCATTGTTGTGGAAATTTTATTAGGATGTGCATTTAATATATTGTGTATTGTCATCATGTCTCTCGGTGTCAGGGTAAACCATTGGAGTAGATATCTTCCCGTGTATGTCCTTTCACAGCTGCTCGGCGCAGAGGTCTCCGTCGGCGAATGGTCCATGTGCTAAGCGCTGGGCTGTGGGCCGGGGGAGAGTGTTCAGCAGAGCAGTGTTTTGTTGGCTGATGTATGGACACCGGCTAGGGCCCCCTCGCAAGACGCAGATTTATTGGTTTGGCGTGGATGGATTTGTTAAGAGAACAATATAACGAAAGGAACGTGCGTTTGTTGTCTCTAGTGCGCCTGATCAGCCGCTGGAGATAATGACGTTGTCCTGTAAATAAACATGCATGAGGATCATAGTAACTTTATCTGGCATTGATCACTGAGCAAGGATGGATATAATTAGCTCCAGTGGTAATGGTAGATTATAGTATACATGTATTTGTTAGCTAGGTTATTCTAAATGATGGTGTCTTGTCTTCCTATGTCATCACTTCCTGTTCCCTTGTCTTGGGCCAGCCCCTTTTACACCTTTTGTTAGTAAATAAAGGTGAGCAGACTGAGGAGGAAGGAGGAGTTGCTCAGAATTTTCAATCAAGATGGTAACGCCTGGGTTTGTCTCTGACTGGGGCTGAGAGAAGGGATTCACCTTTTTCCTTACACAAACTTTGATGCGAGCGGATTACAACTATTAATATTTTGTCTACAATATCATGTTCAGATCAGAACCTTCCATCATGATCAGATCAGATCCCCATGCTCAGATCAGACCCCCCCATGCTCAGATCAGACCCCCCCCATGCTCAGATCAGACCCCCCACATACTCAGATCAGACTCCCCACATGCTCAGATCAGACCTCCCACATACTCAGATCAGACTCCCCACATGCTCAGATCAGACCCTCACATGCTCAAATCAGAACCCCCACATGCTCAGATCAGAACCCCCACATGCTCAGATCAGAACCCCCACATTCTCAGATCAGAACCCCATGCTCAAATCAGAACCCCAGGCTCTGTTCTATAAAAAAAAAAAAAGCACCTACCTCTTCTGATTGGGTACCGTAGATACTCTGCAGGTCCAACATGCTCTCCACTGTGACCTGATGCGCACACAGCATCAGGTCATAGTGCACGTCTCCACATACTGCGTTCTGACACTGTGCGCATCAGGACACAGTGAAGAGGGTGCTGGAGCTTCAGAGAAGCCACGATGCCCGATCAGGAAAGGAGATCTAAGAATGGGGTGGAGAGTTTGCCAGCTCCACTGCTAGAGCTGCACTTGAAGAGGCAAAGAACTGCATGTGGCTCACGAGCCACAAGTTGGCCACCCCTGTGATATAGCATGCTGCCCCTGCTATGGTCAGCTGGCACTGGACAAGTTGTGCTATGGCATAGTGGCACTGAATAAGTCATGCTATTGCACGTTGGCAATGGATGAGTTGTGCTATGGTAAGGCACCAATTGTTGTCATTAAGATAGGGGGCATCACGTATCCCAAAATCACACTTCAGCTTAGATTGCAAGCTCTATGATACTCTCAGTAGCTCATGCTCAGTCTAATTATATTGGAAAAAATTAAATAATAGAAAA
Source organism: Bufo bufo (assembly GCF_905171765.1). Taxonomy (NCBI): domain Eukaryota; kingdom Metazoa; phylum Chordata; class Amphibia; order Anura; family Bufonidae; genus Bufo; species Bufo bufo. The sequence continues at coordinate 48,262 of NW_024400008.1, read as the reverse complement.
AACTGCCCTTCCTATCTCATCTCTTATGATATGATGAATTCAGTGCATTAAAAAGATAAGAGAGTTCAAATTCCAAGGTAACTGCAGGTTATGGAGATGTTATCACAAGTGCAGGATTTCATATCATCAGCAAAGTCAACAGATATGGAGCGAATAAAGTCAAAGCCTCAGATGCTGATCAGAGAGCAGCCATTAAAGAGGGAACATTAGACCGGACAGATCGTATCTCAGAACACAATACTTCTAGGGCCAAAATGTCAAAGCCCACAAGGATTTCTTCATTTCACTCACACAGCAATGACAGAAAGTTTGGTGCAGTCCTACAGAAGCGCCATCTGATCGAGGCGGCTTCACCGCTGAGGACTTTTCTGTCATTCATTTTTTATCCTCTAATAAAATGACCAAATATTAAGATTGCTATAAAAAGCCATATCTGGAGCAGGGGCACGCAGAGGAGGAGGTCTTTAAAAAGCCATGTCTGGATCAGGGGTGCACAGGGGAGGGGGTCTATAAAAAGCCATATCTGGAGCTTGGGCGCTAAGGGGTGTGGTGGGTGTCATACAGCAATGACGGGAAGCGGCAATTGTGCTGCTCCTGTCATTTAACCCCGCACGAGGCAAAACTCAGAATGGCCAGTGTAAAAATCCTGTTCACTCTAATAGATCGCTATTAGGTTGAATAAGAGAAGGTATCAAAAGACCCATGTACTAGTCTCCTAAGGGGGCTAATAGTTATTTAAAAAAAAGTTTAAAAGAAAAAAATAAATAAAAAAACACACCCAAAAAGTAAATATATTAGGTATAGCCACTTATGGCAACTTCTAACTATAAAAATATTAACTAAATTTCCTGTGTGATGAACGCTGTAATGGAAAAAAAAAATTCATCTTGTCCCTCACAAAAAATTTAATAACAGTGATCAAAAAGTTGTACATACAAAAAAAATGGTACCAATAAAAACTGCAGTTCATTCCGCAAAAAACAAGCCTTCCCACAGCTCTGTAGACTAAAATATAAAAAAGTTGTGGCAGTCAGAATAAGGTAATGCAAAGAAAATTTAGATTTTTTTCACAGGTTTTTTTTTTTTTTTTTAGTTATTAAACAAAATAAAAACTACATAAGTTAGGTATCGCCGCAATCGTATTGAGCCGCAGAATAAGAACATCAGGTCATTTGTAGTGCACAGTGAACGCCACAATGTCAAAAAAGACATGATAAATAGTGTTGAGCGAGCATACTCTGCGGAACACAAATTTTACTCAAGCATCCCGATGCTCGGCACATTGCGATGTTCGGCCAAACACCACTTGTGCTCGAGCGCAATGCTCGAGTCTCCTCCCAGCACGATTGTTGGCTGCTACGCAGCCAACAAATGTGCACGGAGGTTCTGAGACTCACTGTAATGCCGTAGCAATGTAGCCACTATATAGCACCTGATGACACTTGTTCGGCTCAGTCTTAGTCAGGGAGAGTTGTGCTAAAGAAGGACAGATAGTGTAGGGAGTGAAATAGTAACCCTAATAAAAACTTGTTAGAGACCCAAAAGTCCTTTTAAGGACTATTGTATCTGGCAGCAATATAATTATTAGCGCAACCTTCTGATAGTGACACAAACTCTGCTACATTTTTTATTTTACATTTGCGCAGCCTAAATATCTGTGACATTAAGCGCAATTGTTTGGCAGCTGCTGACAATGACATTACCAGCGCTACATCACCTGTATAACGTTTGCGCATCCTAAATATCAGTGACAATAATTCAGTGCAATTTTTTATTAGCCGCTGGTGACAGCGACATTACTTGCGCTATACCTACAGTATAACGTTTGCGCATCTTAAAATTATCTGTGACATTCAGTGTACTTTTTTCATAGACGCTGCGGACAGCGACATTATCTGTGCTACATCTCCCGTTTAACGTGTGCGCATCCTAAACATATCAGTGACATTCTGTGTACTTTATTTGCGCATACAGTTACAAAACCTGCGCTACTGTACGTGTGACATACTTGCAAGCATATATACCATTTATTATGCGCAAGGCGAGCAGTAAGGGATGGGTAAGTGGCCATAGTGCTGATGGTGCACGCAGAGGCCATGGCCCTGGGCACGGTGAAACTGTGCCTGCTTGCAGAGCACAAGAAACACACTCATCCACGAAACCTAGCTTCATGTCCCAGTTTGCAGGGCGGCACAGGACACCACTCTCGAAGTCAGACTAGTGCGATCAGTTGGTCGGTTGGATTGCAGCAGATAATGCTTCCAGTCGGTTAAGCACCACCCTGTCTTCCAAAAAGTCCAGTCTCAGTAGCCAAGAGTCTGGTCAACAGAATCCTTACCCTGATCATCCTTCCTCCCACCATGGAGAGTCTTGGCAAATAAGTGATCCCACACTCGGATATTCCGAGGAGCTGTTTTCATCGCCATCCCTTGATTTGGGCTTCTCGACAAGCCCGCTTGAAGAGGGACATGAGGAGATATTGTGCACTTATTCCAAAACTCTTGAGCATCCACAGTCACAAGAAGATGACGGTGGGGAATGGCAAGGTGAATGATGATGATGAGACACAGTGACCCAACCTGGGAAGGTGGCAAGCCGAGCGAGGACAGCAGTACAGAGGGGAAGGGATCCGCAGCACCACAACAGGCTTGAAGAGGCAGTGGGGTGGAAAAAGGGAGAAGGCTGGCAACACCAAACAGGCCCACAACTGTTCCCCAGAGCACCCCCTTGCGGCAATCTCCCTTGCCAAGGAGTAGGTGTTCTACAGTCTGGCGCTTTTTTGAGTAAAGTGTGGACAATAAAAGAATTGTCATTTGCAACCTGTTCCGGACCAAAATGAGCAGGGGCGTGAACACTAGCAACCTCACCACCACCAGCATGATCCGCCACATGGCATCCAAGCACCCTAATAGGCCGAATGCCTGGGTCCACAATCAGTGTCTGTGGGTCACACCACTGCCACCTCTTCCCCTGTGTTACATGCTGGCCAATCCCCTGTCTAAGACGCAGGCCCAGATGCCTCTCGCCCTGCACCTGGACCTTTGCAAGCACCATCAGCCAGCACATCCACTTCTGTGTCCCAGCGCAGTGTACAGATGTCTATACCCCAGGTCTTTGAACGAAAGCGCAAATACCCAGCCATCCACCCACAGGCCATAGCACTAAATGTGCATCTTTCCAAATTGCTGGCCCTGGAAATGTTGCCATTTAGGCTTGTGGATAGTGTTGATCACGAATATTCGAATTGCAAATTTTTATCGCGAATATCGGCAATTCGCGAATATTTAGAATATAGTGATATATATTCGTAATTTCGAATATTCTTTTTAATCAGTACACATGTAGCTTGTGGGCCAATGAGAAGGCTGCAATATCTTTGACTTTAGGAGTAGTGTTGATTGCGAATTTTCAAAATGCTAATTTTTATAGCGAATTTTTCAATTGCCGATTTCCGCAATCAAGAAAATAATGACTGGAGATAACAAATTCTCGAATTTGCGAATATATGGTGAATATTCGCCCAAATATTCGCGAAATATCACAAATTCAAATGTTGCCCCTGCCGCTCATCACTACTTGTGGACACTGAGGCTTTCCGCAGCCTGATGGCGGTGGACGTCCTGCGTTACTCTGTCCCCAGCCGCCAATATTTTTCCCGGTGTGCCGTCCCCGCCTTACATCGGCATGTGTCCCGTAACATCACCCATGCACTGACCAACGCAGTTATTCAGAAGGTCTACTTAACGACTGACACATGGACAAGTGCTTTTGGCCAGTGAGGCTACATTTCCCTGACGGCACACTGGGTGAACGTTGTGGAGGCCGGGAGCGAGTCGTACCCTGGAATGGCACAGGTGTTACCGACGCCAAAGATTGTGGGCCCTACTTTCATCAGGGTTTCCTCCACCACCTACATTAGTGGCTGCAACCACCCCTTCTCCTCCTCCGCCTCCTCCTCCACTTCTATCTCTGAATTATCATCTTGCAGTACAAGTCAGTCATCAGTCAGTAGCTGGAAGCAGTGTAGCACTGCAGTGGGGAAGCGGCAACAGGCCGTGCTTAAACTGATCTGCTAAGGTGACAAACAGCACACCGCCGCAGAGCTGTGGCAGGGCATAAGGCACCAGACTGAGCTGTGGCTATCGCCACTCAACCTAGAACCAGGCATGGTTGTGTCTGATAATGGGTTAGGCTTTGGAGCTCGGCAAGCTCACACACATACAGTATTATGCCTAGCCCACGTGTTCAACCTAGTGGTTCAACAGTTTCTCAAAACCTACCCTAATTTGCCTGAGCTACTGGTGAAGGTGTGCCGCTTGTGTGCCCAGGCTTTGTGAGCAGCAGAGGGCAGTAGTGGAATACCAGCTGCAACACGGTCGTCATTTTTCCAGTCAGCTTCCGCTCTTCACAAGCGACAAGTTGGCATGGATGTCTGACCTCTGTGAGGTTTTACGCAACTTTGAGGAATCAACACAGATGGTGAGAGGCGATGCTGCTATTATCAGCATAACCATCCCACTTATGTGTCTACTCAAACGCTCGCTGCTCACAATTAAGGCGGACGCTTTGCATGTGGAAGAGGTGGAAATGGGGGAAGAACGTACACAGGGTGATAGCCAGACCACCCTCAGTTCGTCTTTTCAGCGCAAATTGGATGATGAGGAGAAGGAGGAGCAGGACACGGTTGTCTCTGCTACAGAGGGTAGTACCCATGGAAGTTTAATTCCATCTATTCAGCATGGATGGGAAGAAGAGGAGGAAGAGGATGAGGAGATTGAGAGTCATCCTCCTGATGACGACAGCGAAGTCTTGCCTGTTGGCACACATGGCTGACTTTATGTTAGGCTGCCTTTCCCATTACCCACGCGTTATATGCATTTTGGACAACACCAATTACTGGTTGTTAACCCTTCTCGACCCCCGCTACAAAGAGAAGTTCTCATCTATCATTCCTGTGGTGGAGACAATGAGCAAAATGGTGTAATACCGTAAGGTCCTTGTGGAAAAATTGCTCCAAAAATTTCCAGCTGACAACGCTGTCGGCAGAGTACGTAGTTCCTTGGGCAACCGAGGAGGGGAGACGAGGGGAACACACAGCAGTTCCAATAGAGGCAGGGCAACACTCTCCAAGGCCTGGGACAGTTTTATGACACCCCACAAGCACCCTTAACCTGATGCGCCTAGTGTCACAAGGAGGGAAAATTTTTGGAAGATGGTGAAGGTGTACGAAGCAGACTGTGTCAGCGTCCTCAGTGATCCCTCTGTGTCTTACAACTATTGGGTGTCCAAGCTGGACACGTGGCAGGAACTGTGCTCTACGGCTTGAAGGTGCTGGCCTGCCTTGCCGCCAGCATTTTGTCAGAGCGGGTATTTAGTGGGGGGCATAATAACTGATAAGTGCATCCGACTGTCAACTGAAAATGTTGACCGGTTGACTCTTATCAAAATGAACAAAATGAACAAGGCCTGGATTGCCCCTGACTTCTCTACTCCACTAGATGAAAGCGGCTGAAGATAAAGCAACTCTAAATGTGGCTTTTATGGTGTATTGAATACACTGTATTCCCATGCACCCCTTCCACCACTAAAAAGGGTATATGGTTCAATCTCCCTTTTCTTGTGCTCCTCCTCCATCAGCTCAGCAGCAGGCCCTAACCCATAATGTTTTTGAGGGTCACCAGCAGGCCCTCGCCCATAATGTTTTAGAGGGTCACCGGAAGGCCCTTGTTTATAATGTTTTTGAGGGTCACCAGCAGGCCCTCGCCCATAATGTTTTTGAGGGTCACCAGCAGGCCCTCGCCCATAATGTTTTAGAGGGTCACCGGAAGGCCCTTGTTTATAATGTTTTTGAGGGTCACCAGCAGGCCCTCGCCCCTAATGTTTTTGATGGTCAGATCAGCAGCAGGCACTCGCCCCTAATGTCTGAGAGGGTCACCTCAGCAGCAGGCCCTCACCTCTAATGTTTTAGAGGATCATCAGCAGGTCCTTGCTCCAATAGTTTTTGAGGGTCACCAGCAGGCCATCAATCATAATTTTTCAAGGGTGTGTATGATGCCCTCCTCTTTGTGTAATAAGGGGTGTATTGTAGTGCCAGCAGGGGTCAAGTCCTGGGAAAAAAAGTGTGGTAACTCACCCAAGATCCACTGCAAACCCCCCCCCCCCAAAAAAAATATATATATATTTCGCTGAAAATTCAGTGCAACATTTATTGTAAAGTGCCAGTTTACACAAACAACTGCAAAATTAACATAAAATAAACAAATATATATAGGGACCCGCACCTATCAGACAATGGGGGCATATCCTAGCGATATGCCCCCATTGTCTGAGATGGGAAAACCCCTTTAAAATACAATACGTGTGAATGGCCTTTTGAAAGCTACGTGTAGCGGAAAAAATAAAAAAGCACAGAAAATCTAGCATGCTGTCATTTGTGTCGCTGCGGACTGAGCCAAATGTACACATTGTGATCAAAACAAAACAAAAACTCCCCTTATATATAATTTACTTACAGTTCTGAAGACTCAGGGGTGCTGGCTGGTTTTGCCTCAGGGGTGCTGACAGGCTTGGCCTCAGGGGTGCTGACAGGCTTGGCCGAGCAGAAGGAGTGTGGGACTGTGAGGCCTTTTTTCTCCAAGCTGCTCCGGATCAGTGCTCTAGGCAGCTGGGCTCAGGGCTGGAAGTGGGCACCGCACAATAAGAAAAAAATATTTTTCATTACACCTCAGGTCAGACCACCGGTCAGACCCCCAATGTTAATAAGACCTCAGATCAGAACCCAATATGAATGACCCCCAATCAGCCCTCAGATAAGAGCCCCATGCCTCATAGCAGCCCCCAGTGCCTCTCCATCAGCCCCCCAGTGCCTCTACATTAGCCGCCAGTGCCTCTACATTAGCCCCCAGTGCCTCATATCAGCCCCCCAGTACCCTCATCAGCCCCCCAGTACCCTCATCAGACCCCCAGTACCTATCATCAGCCCCCAGTACCTCTCATCAGCCCCCCAGTACCTCTCATCAGCCCCCCAGTGCCTCTCATCAGCCCCCCAGTGCCTCTATATCAGCCCCCAGCAGATCTTATCAGCCCCCAGTGCCTCTATATTAGCCCCCAGTGCCTCTCATCAGTCCCCAGTACCTCTCATCAGCCCCCCAGTGCCTCTATATCAGCCCCCAGAAGATCTCATCAGCCCCCAGTGCCTCTACATTAGCCCCCAGTGCCTCTCACTCATCAGCCCCCAGTACCTCTCATCAGCCCCCCAGTGCCTCTATATCAGCCCCCAGCAGATCTCATCAGCCCCAGTGCCTCTAATCTGCCCCTAGTGCCTCTAATCAGCCCCCAGTGCCTCTAATCAGCCCCCAGTGCCTCTAATCAGCCCCCAGTGCCTCTAATCAGCCCCCAGTCCTCTATATCAGCCCCCAGAGCCTCTCCATTAGCCGCCCAGTGCCTCTTACCAGCCCCCAGGGCCCCATTCACTAGCGCCCAGTGCTGCTCCACCCACCAGCCCCGAGTGCCCCCTCCACCAGCCTCCAGTCAGTGCCTCTCCATTCAGCCTATAGTATAAAATATGAAAAAAAAACACTTACACTTAACTGTCCTGCTCCTGGACGCAGACGCTTCTCTTCTACTGCTGTAGGATGCGACTCACTCGGCTCCTGTGCGCAGCCCTCACAGCCGACAGCCAAGGACCAGGAATGCGGCGGTGAGTACAAAGCTTTCACTGCTTCCTCCTGGTCCTTTTGCCCTGAAAGGGAACGGCATTCCTGCTATGAAAAAAGTGCAGGAAAGCAGTTCCCACGCGTTCCCCCTCGACTCGACCCCTGAGTGCCGGTTCCCTGTAATTTTTGGCAGCCCTTTCACTTAGTACATAGGCTTTATGAGTGTAGGAGTCCCACTACCTGAACAATTGTACCACAATGTGAATGAGGCCCTCCTTTATGTGATATACAGGTTGTATCAGAGTGCCTCTTCCTTGTCATTTTTGGCAGCAGTTGCACTTTATATACAATTAAACATACAGGAAAGAATGTTTTCTAACAATTTTTCCTCTAAAATCGATTTTATCTTTGGTTTTGTGCATATTATTGTCAGTCTGTAAAAGTGGCGTACTACTCAGATAACATGGTTCCCAGCAGCGACCTGGGAGTCCAAGATGCATCCAGACATCCTCCCCATGCTGTTCCCAAACCATTTCAGTGGTGTTTCCATCAATTTCTGACCTTTTCCTGTGAACCAGACACCCTCCCCTCTTCAGAGCAGGGGGTGCATGGTTTATTGTTCGGGTTCTCCCATTGACTTCCATTGTGCTTGGGTGCTCGGTAGAGCATCCGAGCATCCTGAGGTGTTCTATTCGAGCACCTGGGCACTTTGGTGCTCGATCAAAACTAATGATAAATTAAATGGTGGCATTAAAAAAAAGCATCTTGTACTGCAAAAAATAAGCCCTCATATGGCTATGTTAACAGAAAAATAAAAAAGTAATGGCCATTGGAACGTGCGAAGGAAAAAATGAAAATGGTCTTTAAGGGGTTAAATAATACTCATGATTTCCTTCCATTATTCATCATTCGTTAATATTTCATCATGTAATGTTATAGCTGTGTGAAGAGAAACATGAGTTGTCCCCCTGTAAAGATTGATTTGGATATGACTTTGCACAGAAGCTTGCACTTAGGGTCAACCCTTTACCGTCTTGATAGATTATGACATAATGAGAGCAATGCCAGGAGGGGGAAGACAAAGGGCACAGCCAGGGTCCTGTACTGGTCTTCGCCTTTTCAGTTGGTTATGTCATTGAGGTTGATGAGCAAGGAGAAAGACTACGGGGGAGAGCAGTGTGTTATGGGACAGTTTGGGATCCTTCAGTCCCTCAGAAGCTAGGAGTCATTTTTGCTGCTGAGCTCCTGATGTAGCCTCGTAGCCAGTGTGCCTCGCAGCTAGGGTGCTTCGTAACCTGTTTTATCGAACAAAACGCCGCAAAGTATCCCGATTGTGTACCAACCGATATAAAATCAGCTGGGGTGTCAGTACACTGGGCAACGGCTATTTCACGTCTAACCAAACTTCTGTATTGTGGCCACTGGCTAGTGGCTAGACTTCCACTTATACTGTTACAGGGTGTCATTCACTCACAAATACCTCGCAGATAAATAAAAATTCTATTTAATATTTTTCTGTGATATAATCACAGTTGCAAGCCAGTGTGTGTCAGGCCCACATAGACTGTACTGTGCCCACTGCCCACCACTTATATAGGGTGGCACAGTACCTTGCACGCATAGTAACACTTATCTAATAAAAAATGACAGGCAGAGGCAGGCCACGCCGCAGGGGCCGTCGTGGTCGTGGTGCTGTGATTTCTACTGGCCCTGGAATAATGCCCAGTGTTCAGAGGCCACGTACCCTGAACCCAAAAAATTCAGAGAAAATAGTTGACTGGCTTACACAGGACACCCAATCTTCAACAGCTTCCGCTAAGAACCTTGACGCACCATCCTCCTCCAGCTCAGCTTTGGTCACCTGCTCTCAAGTTACCACTCTCCCGCCCGCCGCCACCACCACCACTACCACTACAGCCACCACAGCCGCTTCACTTGATCCCTCAGAGGAGTTATTTACACATCATTTGGATGAAATTAGTGATGCGCAACCATTATTGCCAGAGGATGGAGATAACAGGGATATGTCTCAGTCAGGCAGAATTACACACATTGACGTACAGTGTGATGATGATGATGATGTTGTACCCGCTGCTGCTTCCTTTGCTGAGTTGTCAGATAAAAGTGAAGCGGTTGATGATGACGATGTGTCCGTGGATGCCACGTGGGTGCCTGCTCGAAGAGAAGAAGAACAGGGGGAAAGTTCAGATGGGGAGACAGAGAGAAGGAGGAGACGAGTTGGAAGCAGGGGGAGGTCGTCGCAAGGAGCTAGTGGCACAGTCAGACAGCATGTATCGGCACCCGGGGTCAGCCAGACAGCACGCCAATCAACACATGCTGCTGCCACCACCAGAATGCCGTCATTGCAAAGCTCAGCAGTGTGGCATTTTTTTTGTGTGTCTGCCTCTGACAACAGCGATGCCATTTGCAACCTGTGCCAAAAGAAACTGAGTCGTGGGAAGTCCAACACCCACCTAGGTACAACTGCTTTGCGAAGGCACATGATCGCACATCACAAACGCCTATGGGATCAACACATGATGACGAGTAGAAGCAGCACACAAGCTCAAAGCCACCATCCTCCTCCTGGTCCAGCATCTTCAGCCACATCAACCACTGCTGTCCTCCTTGCCCCCTCTCAACCACCCGCCACTCCGCCTCTCACCTTCAGCAGTTCCATCTCATCTGCCCACAGTCAGGTGTCTGTAAAGGAAATGTTTGAGCTTAGGAAGCCAATGTCCCAGAGTCACCCCCTTGCCCGGCGTCTGACAGCTGGCTTGACGGAACTCTTAGCCCGCCAGCTTTTACCATACCAGCTGGTGGAGTCTGAGGCCTTCAAAAAATTTGTCGCTATTGGGACACTACAGTGGAAGGTACCCGGACGATTTTTTTTTTCAAAAAAGGCAATCCCAAACCTTTACTCAGTGATTGAAAAGTCATGGCATCTCTGGCATACAGTGTTGGGGCAAGGGTTCATCTGACCACTGATACCTGGTCTTCAAAGCACGGTCAGGGCAGGTATATCACCTACACTGCGCATTGGGTCAACCTGCTGACGGCTGACAAGCATGGAATGCGTGTCTCTGCAGCGGAGTTGGTGACACCGCCACGACTTGCAGGCAGGCCTACTGCCACCTCCTCTACTCCTCCTACTCCATCCTCTTCCATAACCTCCTCGGCTAAGTCCTCTTCTGCTGCGGCGTCTGGCTGCACATCAACTGAATCCTCCCAGCTCCCCAGGGGCTATTCCACATCCTGGATACGACAGTGTCACGCTGTCTTAGGGTTGACTTGCCTGAAAGCAGAGAGCCACACCTGACCAGCACTCCTGTCCGCCCGAAACGTACAGGTGGATCAGTGGCTGACCCCGCACCAACTGGAGATCGGCAAAGTGGTGTGTGACAATGGAAGCAATTTGTTGGCGGCATTGAATTTGGGCAAGTTGTCACATGTGCCGTGCATGGCACACGTGTTGAATCTCATCGTACAACGCTTTGTGTCTAAGTACCCAGGCTTCCAGGACGTCCTCAAGCAGGCCAGGAAGGTGTGTGGCCATTTCAGGCGTTCCTACATGGCCATGGCGCACTTTTCAGACATTCAGCGCCGAAACAACATGCCAGTGAGGCGCTTGATTTGCGACAGCCCGACACATTGGAATTCAACACTCCCAATGTTTGACCGCCTGCTCCAACAAGAAAAAGCCGTCAACGAGTATTTGTATGACCGGGGTGCTAGGACAGCCTCTGCGGAGCTGGGTATTTGGCCGCGTTACTGAACGCTCATGCACAATGCCTGTAGGCTCATGCGTCCTTTTGAGGAGGTGACAAACCTAGTCAGTCGCACCGAAGGCACCATCAGCGACCTCATCCCATTTGTTTTCTTCCTGGAGCGTGCCCTGCGAAGAGTGCTGGATCAGGCTGTAGATGAGCGTGAAGAGGAAGAGTTGTGGTCACCATCACCACCAGAATTAGCCTTGTCATCATCGCTGACAGTCATCGAGTCAGAGGAGAAATGTGGCTTTGAGGAGGAGGAAGACCAACCACAGCAGGCATCCCAGGGTGCTCGTTGTTGTCACCTATCTGGGACCCGTGGTGTTGTACGTGGCTGGGGTGAAAAACAGACCGTCAATGACATCAGTGAGGACGAGGAACGGGAAATGAGTAGCTCGGCATCCAACCTTGTGCAAATGGGGTCTTTCATGCTGTCATGTCTGTTGAGGGACCCTCGTATAAAAAGGATGAAGAAGAACGACCTGTACTGGGTGGCCACGCTACTAGACCCCCGGTATAAGCAGAAAGTGGCAGAAATGTTACCAACTTACCGAAAGTCAAAAAGGATGCAGCAGTTCAAAACAAAACTAAAAAATATGCTTTACACAGCTTATAAGGGGGATGTCACAGCACAACGGGAATCTAACAGGGGAAGAGGTGAAAGTAATCCTCCTCCTACCACGACCACGGCGGCAAGGACAGGACGCTTTACAGATGTGTTGTTGATTGTGGACATGCGGAGCTTTTTCAGTCCTACACATCGCCACAGCCCTTCGGGATCCAGCCTTAGAGAACGACTCGACCGACAGGTTGCAGACTACCTCGCCTTAACTGCAGATATCGACACTCTGAGGAGCGATGAACCCTGGGTGTGCAGGCTTGACCTGTGGCCTGAGCTATCCCAGTTTGCGATAGAACTTCTGGCCTGCTCTGCTTCAAGTGTCCTGTCAGAAAGGACCTTCAGTGCAGCAGGAGGTATTGTCACTGACAAATGAAGTCGCCTCGGTCAAAAAAGTGTTGATTACCTCACCTTCATTAAGATGAATGAGGCATGGATCCCGAAGGGACTGACAGTGGGGGATACGTTTGACTAACAAAGGGCCTGATGACATGCCTTGGCCTCAAAATAGTCCCCACGCTGCTGTATTTAATGTCTGCATACCGGATGACTTTTGTGAATTCTCCGCCACCAACTAGGGTTCAAGCCGCAATGTTTTAGTCACCTTTCTGCCTTGAAAACATCAATTTCTCCGGCCGCTGCTACAACAGCGGCTGCAACAATAAAAAAAAATTCAAGCATGTGTACATGCCTAATTTTTCTGGCCTCTGGTGCTGCACTGTGGCTGCAAAAACAAAACAAAACAAAAAAGCACATACAAGTGTCAATTCCCCTTCGTGATCGTTACCTTGTTGTAATGAAGGGGCTTGCATATCACAATGAAGCGATCATCACCTCTATGAGTGTGTTGGCAATGTTGCCACACCCCAGATGATAAGGCCGTTGCTTCATTATGATCAGACCAAAAGTTATCGACTGGATAATTTTTCATAGAAAAAACATACATTTTTTTTTTTTTTAAGTTGTATGGGTGGGTTTTTAATACATAAAATAAAAAAATCATAATAAAGTCTCTTAATAGTTTATTAGAAATAATGCAGACAATTTAAAAAATCCCCATCAATTCCTATACAAAGCAAGTACAAAGCTCAGAACTAAATTATTCCAGGATGTCGTAATGATTTGTTAATTCGACAATGGTTAATCAATTCGACACACGTCCCCACATAGGGGACGTAACAGGGATTAAACTGATAGGAATAGTACTAGTTAAGACACCACTCATATAGGGTGTCACAGCACATTGCTCCGTGCACGCGCAGTGCCCCAACTTGGGACTGAGTAAGAGGACGACCAAGCTGCTTTTTCCATCTCCCGGTTCCTAAAATCAATTCATTTTGGTGTATCAGAGTTTGGTCTGTCACTGTGAAGGCAGTCGTAGGTACCCGGCCTAAATTTTTTTTCACAAAAGGCAATCCCACCCTGATATAGGACGTAACAGGGATTAAACTGATGAGAATAGTACTACAGAAAAAAGCACTCCTATCGGGTGTGACAGTAAATTGCATGGCGCAGACGCAGTGACCGTGGCGTGGATTCAAACAAAGAGGAGGGAGCCAGCATTTTTTTAACCATCTCCCCGTTCGAAAAATCTATTTTAACCACTTACCGTCACGCTAACGCCGAAAGGCGTCATTTCTGCGGCGCTCCCAGGTCACACTAACGCCAATAGGCGTCATCTCGCGTGAGCCGAGATTTCCTGTGAACGCGCGCACACAGGCGCGCGCGCTCACAGGAACGGAAGGTAAGAGAGTTGATCTCCAGCCTGCCAGCGGCGATCGTTCGCTGGCAGGCTGGAGATGTGTTTTTTTTAACCCCTAACAGGTATATTAGACGCTGTTTTGATAACAGCGTCTAATATACCTGCTACCTGGTCCTCTGGTGGTCCCCTTTGTTTGGATCGACCACCAGAGGACACAGGTAGCTCAGTAAAGTAGCACCAAGCACCACTACACTACACTACACCCCCCCCGTCTCTTATTAACCCCTTATTAGCCCCTGATCACCCCTAATCACCCCTGATCACCCCATATAGACTCCCTGATCACCCCCCTGTCATTGATTACCCCCCTGTCATTGATTACCCCCCTGTAAAGCTCCATTCAGACGTCCGCATGATTTTTACGGATCCACTGATAGATGGATCGGATCCGCAAAACGCATCCGGACGTCTGAATGAAGCCTTACAGGGGCGTGATCAATGACTGTGGTGATCACCCCATATAGACTCCCTGATCACCCCCCTGTCATTGATTACCCCCCTGTCATTGATCAACCCCCTGTAAAGCTCCATTCAGATGTCCGCATGATTTTTACGGATCCACTGATAGATGGATCGGATCCGCAAAACGCATCCGGACGTCTGAATGAAGCCTTACAGGGGCATGATCAATGACTGTGGTGATCACCCCATATAGACTCCCTGATCACCCCCCTGTAAAGCTCCATTCAGATGTCCGCATGATTTTTACGGATGCACTGATAGATGGATCGGATCCGCAAAACGCATCCGGACGTCTGAATGAAGCCTTACAGGGGCATGATCAATGACTGTGGTGATCACCCCATATAGACTCCCTGATCACCCCCCTGTAAAGCTCCATTCAGATGTCCGCATGATTTTTACGGATGCACTGATAGATGGATCGGATCCGCAAAACGCATCCGGACGTCTGAATGAAGCCTTACAGGGGCATGATCAATGACTGTGGTGATCACCCCATATAGACTCCCTGATCACCCCCCTGTAAAGCTCCATTCAGATGTCCGCATGATTTTTACGGATGCACTGATAGATGGATCGGATCCGCAAAACGCATCCGGATGTCTGAATGAAGCCTTACAGGGGCGTGATCAATGACTGTGGTGATCACCCCATATAGACTCCCTGATCACCCCCCTGTCATTGATCACCCCCCTGTAAGGCTGCATTCAGATGTCCATATGATTTTTACGGATGCACTGATAGATGGATCGGATCCGCAAAACGCATCCGGACGTCTGAATGAAGCCTTACAGGGGTGTGATCAATGACTGTGGTGATCACCCCATATAGACTCCCTGATCACCCCCCTGTCATTGATTACCCCCCTGTCATTGATTACCCCCCTGTCAAGCTCCATTCAGACGTCCGCATGATTTTTACGGATCCACTGATAGATGGATCGGATCCGCAAAACGCATCCGGACGTCTGAATGAAGCCTTACAGGGGCGTGATCAATGACTGTGGTGATCACCCCATATAGACTCCCTGATCACCCCCCTGTCATTGATTACCCCCCTGTAAAGCTCCATTCAGACGTCCGCATGATTTTTACGGATCCACTGATAGATGGATCGGATCCGCAAAACGCATCCAGACGTCTGAATGAAGCCTTACAGGGGCGTGATCAATGACTGTGGTGATCACCCCTATATAGACTCCCTGATCACCCCCCTGTCATTGATTACCCCCCTGTCATTGATCACCCCCCTGTAAAGCTCCATTCAGATGTCCGCATGATTTTTACGGATGCACTGATAGATGGATCGGATCCGCAAAACGCATACGGACGTCTGAATGAAGCCTTACACGGGCGTGATCAATGACTGTGGTTATCACCCCATATAGACCCCCCCTGTCATTGATCACCCCCCTGTCATTGATCACCCCCCCTGTCATTGATCACCCCCCTGTCATTGATCACCCCCCCTGTCATTGATCACCCCCCCTGTCATTGATCACCCCCCCTGTCATTGATCACCCCCCTGTCATTGATCACCCCCCTGTAAGGCTCCATTCAGACATTTTTTTGGCCCAAGTTAGCGGAATTATTATTATTTTTTTCTTACAAAGTCTCATATTCCACTAACTTGTGTCAAAAAATTAAATCTCACATGAACTCACCATACCCCTCACGGAAACCAAATGCGTAAAATTTTTTAGACATTTATATTCCAGACTTCTTCTCACGCTTTAGGGCCCCTAGAATGCCAGGGCAGTATAAATACCCCACATGTGACCCCATTTCGGAAAGAAGACACCCCCAGGTATTCCGTGAGGGGCATATTGAGTCCATGAAAGATTGAAATTTTTGTCCCAAGTTAGCGAAACGGGAGACTTTGTGAGAAAAAAATTAAAAATATCAATTTCCGCTAACTTGTGCCAAAAAAAAAAAAATTCTATGAACTCGCCATGCCCCTCATTGAATACCTTGGGGTGTCTTCTTTCCAAAATGGGGTCACATGTGGGGTATTTATACTGCCCTGGCATTCTAGGGGCCCCAAAGCGTGAGAAGAAGTCTGGTATCCATATGTCTAAAAATGCCCTCCTAAAAGGAATTTGGGCACCTTTGCGCATCTAGGCTTCAAAAAAGTGTCACACATCTGGTATCGCCGTACTCAGGAGAAGTTGGGGAATGTGTTTTGGGGTGTCATTTTACATATACCCATGCTGGGTGAGAGAAATATCTTGGTCAAATGCCAACTTTGTATAAAAAAATGGGAAAAGTTGTCTTTTGCCAAGATATTTCTCTCACCCAGCATGGGTATATGTAAAAAGACACCCCAAAACACATTCCTCAACTTCTCCTGAGTACGGCGATACCAGATGTGTGACACTTTTTTGCAGCCTAGGTGGGTAAAGGGGCCCATATTCCAAAGAGCACCTTTCGGATTTCACAGGTCATTTTTTACAGAATTTGATTTCAAACTCCTTACCACACATTCGGGCCCCTAGAATGCCAGGGCAGTATAACTACCCCACAAGTGACCCCATTTTGGAAAGAAGAGACCACAAGGTATTCGCTGATGGGCATAGTGAGTTCATGGAAGTTTTTATTTTTTGTCACAAGTTAGTGGAATATGAGACTTTGTATGAAAAAAATAAAAAATAAAATAATCATCATTTTCCACTAACTTGTGACAAAAAATAAAAAATTCTAGGAACTTGCCATGCCCCTCACGGAATACCTTGGGGTGTCTTCTTTCCAAAATGGGGTCACTTGTGGGGTAGTTATACTGCCCTGGCATTCTAGGGGCCCGAATGTGTGGTAAGGAGTTTGAAATCAAATTCTGTAAAAAATGACCTGTGAAATCCTAAAGATGCTCTTTGGAATATGGGCCCCTTTGCCCACCTAGGCTGCAAAAAAGTGTCACACATCTGGTATCGCCGTACTCAGGAGAAGGTGGGGAATGTGTTTTGGGGTGTCATTTTACATATACCCATGCTGGGTGAGAGAAATATCTTGGCAAAAGACAACTTTTCCCATTTTTTTATACAAAGTTGGCATTTGACCAAGATATTTATCTCACCCAGCATGGGTATATGTAAAAAGACACCCCAAAACACATTCCTCAACTTCTCCTGAATACAGAGATACCAGATGTGTGACACTTTTTGCAGCCTAGGTGGGCAAAGGGGCCCATATTCCAAAGAGCACCTTTCGGATTTCACTGGTCAGTTTTTACAGAATTTGATTTCAAACTCCTTACCACACATTTGGGCCCCTAGAATGCCAGGGCAGTATAACTACCCCACAAGTGACCCCATTTTGGAAAGAAGAGACCCCAAGGTATTTCGTGATGGGCATAGTGAGTTCATAGAAGTTTTTATTTTTTGTCACAAGTTAGTGGAATATGAGACTTTGTAAGAAAAAAAAAAAATAAATAAAAAATCATCATTTTCCGCTAACTTGTGACAAAAAATAAAAAGTTCTATGAACTCACCATGCCCATCAGCGAATACCTTAGGGTGTGTACTTTCCGAAATGGGGTCATTTGTGGGGTGTTTGTACTGTCTGGGCATTGTAGAACCTCAGGAAACATGACAGGTGCTCAGAAAGTCAGAGCTGCTTCAAAAAGCGGAAATTCACATTTTTGTACCATAGTTTGTAAACGCTATAACTTTTACCCAAACCATTTTTTTTTTACCCAAACATTTTTTTTTTTATCAAAGACATGTCGAACTATAAATTTAGAGCAAAATTTCTATATGGATCTCGTTTTTTTTGCAAAATTTTACAACTGAAAGTGAAAAATGTCATTTTTTTGCAAAAAAATCGTTAAATTTCGATTAATAACAAAAAAAGTAAAAATGTCAGCAGCAATGAAATACCACCAAATGAAAGCTCTATTAGTGAGAAGAAAAGGAGGTAAAATTCATTTGGGTGGTAAGTTGCATGACCGAGCAATAAACGGTGAAAGTAGTGTAGTGCAGAATTGTAAAAAAGGGCCTGGTCTTTAGGGGGGTATAAACCTGTGGTCCTTAAGTGGTTAAAAAATTGACCCCAGATTGGGGACGTAACAGTGATTAAACTGATGAGAAGAGAGAACTACAGAAAATACCACTCATATCCGGTGGGGCAGTAAATTGCACAGCGCAGACACAGTGACCGTGGCGTGGATTCAAACAAAGGGGAGGGAGCCAGCATTTTTTTTAACCATCTCCCCGTTCGAAAAATCTATTTAATAATTCTACCCCAGATTGGGGACGTAACAGGGATTAAACTGATGAGAATAGTACTACAGAAAATACCACTCATATCCGGTGGGGCAGTAAATTGCACGGGGCAGACGCAGTGACCGTGGCGTGGATTCAAACAAAGGGGAGGGAGCCAGCATTTTTTTAACCATCTCCCCGTTCGAAAAATCTATTTAATAAATTGACCCCAGATTGGGGACGTAACAGGGATTAAACTGATGAGAAGAGAGAACTACAGAAAATACCACTCATATCGGGTGGGGCAGTAAATTGCACGACGCAGACGCAGTGACCGTGGCGTGGATTCAAACAAAGGGGAGGGAGCCAGCATTTTTTTTAACCATCTCCCCGTTCGAAAAATCTATTTAATAAATTGACCCCAGATTGGGGACGTAACAGGGATTAAACTGATGAGAAGAGAGAACTACAGAAAATACCACTCATATCCGGTGGGGCAGTAAATTGCACGGCGCAGACGCAGTGATCGTGGCGTGGATTCAAACAAAGGGGAGGGAGCTAGCATTTTTTTTAACTATCTTCCCGTTCGACAAATCTATTTAATAAATTAACGCCAGATTGGGGACGTAACAGGGATTAAACTGATGAGAAGAGAGAACTACAGAAAATACCACTCATATCGGGTGGGGCAATAAATTGCATGGTGCAGACGCAGTGACCGTGGCGTGGATTCAAACAAAGGGGAGGGAGCTAGCATTTTTTTTAACTATCTTCCCGTTCGACAAATCTATTTAATAAATTAACGCCAGATTGGGGACGTAACAGGGATTAAACTGATGAGAAGAGAGAACTACAGAAAATACCACTCATATCCGGTGGGGCAGTAAATTGCACAGCGCTGACACAGTGACCGTGGCGTGGATTCAAACAAAGGGGAGGGAGCCAGCATTTTTTTTTAACCATCTCCCCGTTCGAAAAATCTATTTAATAATTTTACGCCAGATTCGGGACGTAACAGGGATTAAACTGATGAGAATAGTACTACAGAAAATACCACTCATATCCGGTGGGGCAGTAAATTGCACGGCGCTGACACAGTGACCGTGGCGTGGATTCAAACAAAGGGGAGGGAGCCAGCATTTTTTTTAACCATCTCCCCGTTCGAAAAATCTATTTAATAATTTGACCCCAGATTCGGGACGTAACAGGGATTAAACTGATGAGAATAGTACTACAGAAAATACCACTCATATCCGGTGGGGCAGTAAATTGCACGGCGCAGACGCAGTGACCGTGGAGTGGATTCAAACAAAGGGGAGGGAGCCAGCATTTTTTTTAACCATCTCCCCGTTCGAAAAATCTATTTAATAATTTGACCCCAGATTGGGGACGTAACAGGGATTAAACTGATGAGAATAGTACTACAGAAAATACCACTCATATCCGGTGGGGCAGTAAATTGCACGGCGCAGACGCAGTGACCGTGGCGTGGATTCAAACAAAGGGCAGGGAGCCAGCATTTTTTTTAACCATCTCCCCGTTCGAAAAATCTATTTAATAAATTGACCCCAGATTGGGGACGTAACAGGGATTAAACTGATGAGCAGAGAGAACTACAGAAAATACCACTCATATCGGGTGGGGCAGTAAATTGCACGGTGCAGAGGCAGTGACCGTGGCGTGGATTCAAACAAAGGGGAGGGAGCTAGCATTTTTTTTAACCATCTCACCGTTCGACAAATCTATTTAATAAATTGACCCCAGATTGGGGACGTAACAGGGATTAAACTGATGAGAAGAGAGAACTGCAGAAAATACCACTCATATCCGGTGGGGCAGTAAATTGCACAACGCAGACACAGTGACCGTGGCGTGGATTCAAACAAAGGGGAGGGAGCCAGCATTTTTTTTAACCATCTCCCCGTTCGAAAAATCTATTTAATAATTCTACCCCAGATTGGGGACGTGACAGGGATTAAACTGATGAGAATATCACTACAGAAAATACCACTCATATCCGGTGGGGCAGTAAATTGCACGGCGCAGACACAGTGACCGTGGCGTGGATTCAAACAAAGGGGAGGGAGCCAGCATTTTTTTTTAACCATCTCCCCGTTCGAAAAATCTATTTAATAATTCTACCCCAGATTGGGGACGTAACAGGGATTAAACTGATGAGAATAGTACTACAGAAAATACCACTCATATCCGGTGGGGCAGTAAATTGCACGGCGCAGACACAGTGACCGTGGCGTGGATTCAAACAAAGGGGAGGGAGCCAGCATTTTTTTTAACCATCTCCCCGTTCGAAAAATCTATTTAATATTTTTTCCCCAGATTCGGGACGTAACAGGGATTAAACTGATGAGAATAGTGCTACAGAAAATACCACTCATATCCGGTGGGGCAGTAAATTGCACGGCGCAGACGCAGTGACCGTGGCGTGGATTCAAACAAAGGGGAGGGAGACAGCATTTCTTTAACCATCTCCCCGTTCGAAAAATCTATTTAATAAATTGACCCCAGATTGGGGACGTAACAGGGATTAAACTGATGAGAAGAGAGAACTACAGAAAATACCACTCATATCCGGTGGGGCAGTAAATTGCACAACGCAGACGCAGTGACCGTGGCGTGGATTCAAACAAAGGGGAGGGAGCCAGCATTTTTTTTAACCATCTCCCTGTTCGAAAAATCTATTTAATAAATTGACCCCAGATTGGGGACGTAACAGGGATTAAACTGATGAGAATAGTACTACAGAAAATGCCACTCATATCCGGTGGGGCAGTAAATTGCACGGCGCAGACACAGTGACCGTGGCGTGGATTCAAACAAAGGGGAGGGAGCCAGCATTTTTTTTAACCATCTTCCCGTTCGAAAAATCTATTTAATAAATTGACCCCAGATTGGGGACGTAACAGGGATTAAACTGATGAGAAGAGAGAACTACAGAAAATACCACTCATATCGGGTGGGGCAGTAAATTGTTAGGTGATTTATGACCTTTATGGATTAAAATCCAACTCTGCGTCAACTACATCATTTTCCATGGGAGTTTTGCCATGGATCCCCCTCCGGCATGCCACAATACAGGTGTTAGTCCCCTTGAAACAACTTTTCCATCACTACTGTGGCTAGAAAGAGTCCCTGTGGGTTTTAAAATTCGCCTGCCTATTGAAGTCTATGGCGGTTCGCCCGGTTCGCCCGTTCGCGAACATTTGCAGAAATTCGTGTTTGGCGTTCGCGAACTGAAAATTTTATGTTTGCGACATCACTAGTCCCATATAACAAACAGGAAGGAGGGGTACCTTATTTCCCTAGCCGTTCCCGAAGCAGCGGGGTTACCCTTGCTGGACCTGTCTGGGACTTATCACTTTGTCCTACCTGGATACCTGGGATATATGACTCCAGATGTAGGCCTTTAGTATTAAGCGTCCGCAGAGGCAGTCCGTGTAAAGAGAATAGAGCTGTAAATCAAGGCACACAAAAGAAAGGCGCTTCTGCTCTGGCTGAAGGCAAAAGTTAGTGCAGTTTCCGAATAAATGCATAAAGGTCACATTGCGGCATCTGTGAAAGAGTCCATACAATGGGCACGAGTACTTGAACGTTGCTCAACCTGTAAACATTTAAGCGAAATTAGTGCAAGATTAGAACAGTATAAGTCACAAAGAGCTCAGGTACACGTTTGAGTCCTTTCTTTGGGTGCAGGCTTGTAACGTTGCATAACTTGTAACAAGTAGAAAAAAAAACACAAAAATAAAAAATAATTTGTAATCCAACATGAGGTATGGTTTGGCTGATAGATGGAGTCCATTAAGTTAAGGCACAAAAAGGGTTAGATGAAAAAGGCCAAAAATGTAAACAATAAACAGTAGGCAATGTTTCTTACCAGTAAAAATGTGTCCATGGCTTGGCTCCTATTGTCTCTGTAGCTAAACACTGGTTTCAAAGAATTCCCAATAACGGGCAGGTGGTTTACCTTTATTTGTCCGTTGGGATCTCCGCAAGGGCAGTTCCGGGTCTCCAGGGGTAGAAGTAGAGTCTTGGACTTGTGCAGGAGGATCAGCTGTCTGATTTGGAGTAGTCTACGCAACTGGTTTCAGGACTCGAATTTGAGGCTGGAGTAACCACTGAAGGGGGTCAAGCATGGAAGGCAACTCTGTTTGAGTCTTACTTTATGAAGACAATGGCAGCTCAGGTAATGTATCCTCTTCTCTTGGCTGCTCTTGAACAGGTTCCTGTAGGCATTTCTTGAGCCGGTTATGATGGACCCGCTGAGTACCTTTATCCTCTCTCTGGATTTCGTAGACCTCTGATGAGGGAATGGCCACTATTGTATATGGCTCACGCTCCCAGCGACTATCCAGCTTGCTTACTGGGTGATTGTTTTTTAGCCAGACCTGGTCTCCAGGCTGTAAGGGCTCAGCATGTGCATGCGTATCAAAGTCCTGTTTTTGTTGTCTCTATTTTAGAGTCCACTATTTCTTTGGCGTCCTCCAGGCACTTCTGATGCTCTTTGACCCACTCAGATTGGGGAAGGAGTGGTTCAGAGTCCGGTACAGTGACGTTAAGGGTAAGATCTGCAGGTATACGGCCATGTCTTCCGAACATGAGGTAGTATGGAGTGTACCCAGTGGAGCAATGAGTTGTATTGTTGTACAGGTACACTAGCTCAGGGAGGAGTAACGGCCATTCGGCCCTCTTGTGAGGCGGCACAGCCTTGAGCATGTTGATCAGTGTCTGGTTGATTTTTTCGCACAGTCCGTTTCACTGAGGGTGGTATGCGGTGGTCCTCAGTTTCTTGCAGTTTTACAAGGCACAAAGTTCATAGAATAACTGAGACTCGAATGCAGATCCCTGATCGGTGAGTATCTTGTCAGGACACCCATACGGCAGAATGAAGCTCTTCCACATCGCAGCAGCTGTAGTTTTTGCAGTTAAGTCCTTTAAAGGTCACAACGAACTTGGTATAGTGGTCTATGATTGTCATAGCATAGACATACCCGGATCTGCTGGGTTCCAGTTTCACGTGGTCGATTGCCACAATTTCAAGAGGACCTCTACTCACTATTGGATGAAGGGGGGCTCGCTGATCATGTCTTTCAATGTCACTTCTCATGCCAATCCAGGAGAAACGTCCTCTGATGGTGGCTTCCGTTTTTTGAGTTCCAAAGTGACCAGACCGGTTATGGTACATGTCCATCACCATCTTGGCATCTCTTCGAGGCACCACTATCTGGTGGAGGTGCTCAGATAAAGCGTCCTCCTGAGCAGTAGGTCTCTTTGTAGGAAGTCGCCAGAGGCGAACTAGCTCAGAGTCAGCTCTCCGCCGTCGGATTCTCTCCAGTATGCGTCCGCTGTAAAAATAATCAAACAGTTCTCTAATGGCTCTGCTCTCTGATTGTAGTTTAATCCAGAGCTCTTTCTCAACTGGAGGTGAGGGGTCACAGGTCTGTGGAGACTGTTGGTATTCAGGAAAAAAGGGGGGTAAGGATAAGACATACCTTCAGGCCCCCCCGTTATTAACTTATCCTAAAACAAAGGACACGGACATCGTTCAACTTTAAAACTCTCTTTTACTGGGTGATTGTCGGCCACAGCTCACATTATAAAGGCAATTTTAAACTCCTCCTCCAACCACTCCTTCTGTGCGTGTGCCAACCCCTGGACACCAGAGGGCACGTGCGCCAAATCTGCTCCAATCATGCTCCTGTTCTCTACATTGCCGCCACAGAGGAGGCCGAATTTATACAGGACTCCGACCACCACCCAGTAAAAAGAAACCTTGTTCTATCCCATCTTGAATGCCAGACAAAAATATATCAAGACCGATTTCCGTCAGGTGCACCCCATCCGGTCTCATCAACGCCCTGTTGTCTCCTTCCAATTGACAGTGACGGACCGTTACTCCACCTCGAGATCGCACAAAGCGTGAAATACGGGCATTTAAAGTTTTCCGGCACCTCTCTAGTGCCTCACCATCCCGAGCCCCATGCCAGACCACTCGGGGAACCACCTCCGACCACACAATGACCAATTCCCTAAAGAAGGCCGGGAACCTCTCCAGATCAGAGCGCATGAGTGCCATCAATTCAGTAAGCCGAAGAGCACATAGATCGTTTCCGCCCGCATGAATCACCAGTATTACCGGCCCAGTTGACCAGAGACCCAAATCAACCACCTCAGGTAACAGCTGTGACCACCGAAGGCCCCTTATTCCTTTCCAAAAAACTTCTACTTCCCTGAATCCCAGGCTCCGACCTCCAGGCCTCCGCTCCGCTCTCTGCGCAGCCCAGAATATACACCACCGGACGAACAGCACCTGAAAGAGACAATGATGAAAAAACATATCCACAATACGTACTGCAATTTGCGGATCCGCACATCACAAACACTATAATAGAAAATGCCTTTTCTGGTCTGCAATCGCGGACAAGAATGGGACATGTTCTATTTTTCCAGGAACGAAATTGCGGATCCCGAAAAAATGGATCCCAAAAAAACGGATGCGGATCCCGAAAAAATGGATGCGGATCCAGAAAATGTGGATTTGCATCCGTTCCAGCCCCATTGAAAGTGAATGGGTCCGCAAATTGCGGAACGAATGCGGACCCAAATTACGGACATGTGAATGATAGCCTTAGGGAGAGGGCCCCGGGGGCCCTGCTGGGCTGGAAGGGTCGCTAGTTTCAGCACGGTGTTCAAAGAAACCGGGGTCTCACCACGAGTAGGCCAGGTCATCATTGCACGCCATACCCAGTGCCATGTGTTATATGTATGTACTTCACGTTATATGCTGCTGTCTCATCTACTGGTTCGCCAGGCTCATACCTACTTCTGCCTCCTGGATCACCCAGGCACGCACCTACCTCTGCCTCCTGGATCGCCCAGGCACGCACCTACCTCTGCCTCCTGGATGGCCCAGGCATGCACCTACCTCTGCCTCCTGGATCGCCCAGGCACGCACCTACCTCTGCCTCCTGGATCGCCTAGGCACGCAACTACCTCTGCCTCCTGGATCGCCCAGGCACGCAACTACCTCTGTCTCCTGGTTCGCCCAGACTCATACCTACCTCTGTCTTCTGGTTCGCCCCAGGCTCATACCTACCTCTGTCTCCTGGTTCGCCCAGGCTCATACCTACCTCTGCCTCCTGGATCGCCCAGGCACGCAACTACCTCTGTCTCCTGGTTCGCCCAGGCTCACACCTACCTCTCCCTCCTGGATCGCCCAGGCACGCAACTACCTCTGTCTCCTGGTTCACCCAGGCTCACACCTACTTCTGTCTCCTGGTTCGCCCAGGCCTGTCATCCTCCCCAGTTATGTTCTCTTTTCTTTCCGAACTTTATGGATTTGCCCTCCCAGGAACGTGTCCTGACCGTTCACTGGTACGAGATTTTGGACCAAGGTCAGGTGACCCAAGACATCGGTACAGGTAATAGCCTCTAAGCCCAGGTACGTACCCAGACCGACACAAGCCTTCTCGTAGGCACCGGTCGTACTACGTTCTGGTCACATATAGTTATTGCATATTTTTCCTGGAACAATCTGGTTATGTATTCCCCTGAATCACTCGGGTCTAAGTATTGGCCTGAATCGCTCAGGCTTCTGTATTTTTCCCTGGTCTCTCAGTGGGTAGGTAGTGGCCAGGTCCACCCAGGTCCAAGGTAATGCCCGACGCACCCAGGGTCCGTCATCTTCACCAAAGGCGTATGTAATCGCCTGATTCGCTCAGGACTCCATGTTGCCTGAACCGCTCAGGATCCAATGTATTTGCCTGAATCGCTCAGGTTCCATGCATCTGCCTGGAACGCTCAGGGGTTTTCAGCAGGGTCCGGCTGGTTCCCGGTTACCCGATTCGTGTCCTGCATGTCTGGATTCCGTTTCCCGCAGGTCTCGTTGCATGCAGCACGACTTCGGACCCTGATTCTGGCAGTTCAGGTCACCCAGCAGTTGGCCATGGCGCCCAGGCTGCATCCTGGTTCTCCGTTGCTTCATCCCAGTGCCACCAGATCGCACCTCTCTCCGGGTCTCGTACCAACGCAAGCTTATTCTCATGTAAGCAGGGCCTCAGGCCACCGGAATTTGGATCCATCCTCAATTGTGTCGCAGGGCTCCTCCGTTTCCGGTCACTCCACGGTTCAGGTAAGGTCCAACCGAGTGGCGGCTTTACGCTCCTCCGCAGCTCGGAGCCTTCCTTTATTCATCACGAGCCTCCATCCCTAGGTCTTCAGTATCGCCGGAGAGTTGGCAGCGCTGTCCGTCGATTCGGGTAGGTTGCGATCCCTTCTATACCATGGTCATTCCTGTTTCCTTTCCACTCTCGCCGGTCACTCGGCCACTGCTCAAAAGAAAAAAAAAAAAAGAGAGGGAAGTATATGTATGTGTACTCTCCTGAATATCTCAGGGTGTATTTTCCTGAATCGGGTTTCATATATTTCCCTGATTAGCTCAAATTTTCACGTATTTCCACGATTCACCCAGGTCTCAGTTCCCTGAGTCGCTCGGGTTTATGTATTTCCCTGAATCGCTCGGGCCATGTATGTTCCTGGATCGCTCAGGGTTATGTATTTCCCCGAATCGCGCAGGTTTGTATTTTTCTGTCTCTTCAGGTTGACTGTATTTCCAGGTTGTATGTATTTTCCTGATTCTCTCAGGTCACGTATTTCCCTGAATCGCTTAGGTCTTATTTCCCACAGGTTGTACGTATTTGCCTGAATCGCTCAGGTCTTATTTCCCACAGGGTGTACGCAGTGGCTTGAATCACTCAGGATCCAATATATTTGCCTGAAAACGCTCAGGGGTTTTCCCATACCATCAGGAAACTACCAAGCCGGTGTCAAGGTTTACAAAGTTTTTCCAGGTCCCACTCGCAGGGTGGCTTGGACGATGTCTCCTACACCCTGGCGTTCATAGCCCACTGTCACCGCAATCTCAGGCTGTCATTTAACACCATCGGGCTCTACCTAGCGGGGATACAGCACTGCGCCATGCTTCATAATCCAAATAGAGGTTACTTTTCTTCAGTGCAGACAGTCAAGGTGGCCCTTGGGGGGATCCAGAAGTGCGGGGATGCCCCTACCGGCCGTAGACAGCCTGTCTCCGGCGAGATGTTTAGGCGACTCTCGTCCGCGCTGGATGGACTTCCTTTTGGGCACTCTCCTAGTTTGATTATTAAGCAGCCATGTATCTCGGGTTTTACGGGTTCCTCAGGCCAAGTGAGTTCACCAGCACCTCCCCTAAACGTCAGGGGTTGCAGGTGCGACAGTTGTCCTGGGCCCATGACCATTTTGTCCTCTGGCTCCCTTCCACGAAGGCCAACCAGCATGGACCACCCTCGGAGGTCAGGTTTTTTAAAACCTCCAACGATTGGTGCCCAGTCATGGTCCTCCGTCAATTGCTAGCCCTGTTGCAAGATGCCTCCCCAGAGGCCCCGCTGCTTCCTTGGCGTGGGGGGCCCCTGACGTCAATCCAGTTTGTGTCCCACATCAGAACGCTGGCCTCAGGTCTCGGTTATAACCCGCTGGCCATCACAGGACACTCGCTCCGAATCGGAGCCGCGTCCTCAGCATCAAAAAACGGGGTCCCGGCGCACGTGATTAAATGCATGGATAGGTGGCACTCTTCTTGCTTCACGAGATACATCCCGAACCCGCATGTTGAGATTTCCCAGGCATTTTGTAATCTTGCTCTCTGAGTGGTATTAAAGGCTTTTGGTCACTACTCTGCTCTCCTCGTTTATTTTGCCCACTACTAGGCTTACCCTCGCTCCTGGCTTCCGGCACAACACAGCCAGCTAGGTCAGGGGAAGCGCTTCACCCACTCATCACAGTTAAGCCTCTCCCATAAGTGGAAGGCTGAAAAGTCAGCCTGAATTGGTGGGAGGGGCATCTTACCTTCTTAAGCTCCAGCCCCCAGCTCCTCAGGGCGCTTCTGTTCACACCCACCCACCCCCCCTGTTCTCAAACACTCCCCTTAGGGTACGCCCACTACTAGGCTTACCCTCGCTTCTGGCTTCCGGCACAACACAGCCAGCTAGGTCAGGGGAAGCGCTTCACCCACTCATCACAGTTAAGCCTCTCCCATAAATGATGTATGAGGCAAAATTTTCCCAGTTCTTTTTTAGGAACCACACCCCACGGTGAAACCCTCAAATTAGAAAAAGGTGGGGCAATAAAAGGGCCCGCCATCCTACCCGCCGACACCTCCTTCCGCAACTTAGCCTCCAGAACTTCCGGATTTTCTCTGACAGACTTAAGATTATCAGAGTAAACCGGGGACCGACTAAGAATAAATGGTATGAAAAAACCTTCAGAAAAACCATTGTAAAGGGTTACCGCAGCCTCCCTATTGGGATACCTGCCTAGCCACGGCGCCATCTCTACTACGCTGACTGGCGTCCTTTTGTTCAAAAGCCGGGGGGTTTCTTCCGGGCCTAACCTGGGACCTGTTACATCTACCTGCTGCGTGAGGGCCCCCACAAGATGAGCATTCATGCTTATACTTGCACAAAACGGCATACTTGCAGAAACCCTCATTGAACAACCAGCACGCGCCTGGTCGTCGAACGGCCACTGGTCCCTGGTCTGTGGAGGCCCCAGCACCAGTGGCCGCCCCTGGAAAGGAAGGGGGACGCTGCGACACCATCAGTCAAAGCCATACATCAGTGGCCTTCACCCCCCACCCCAGCACCGGCTGAAGCGCCAAACATCTCCTAAATTCTTCATCGTACCTCCACCACGCACTGCCCCCGTGAGCCTTATAAGCACTATACACTCACCCAAAGAATTATTAGGAACATCTGTTCTATTTCTCATTAATGCAATTATCTAGTCAACCAATCACATGGCAGTTGCTTCGATGCATTTAGGGGTGTGGTCCTGGTCAAGACAATCTCCTGAACTCCAAACTGAATGTCAGAATGGGAAAGAAAGGTGATTTAAGCAATTTTGAGCGTGGCATGGTTGTTGGTGCCAGACGGGCCGGTCTGAGTATTTCACAATCTGCTCAGTTACTAGGATTTTCACGCACAACCATTTCTAAGGTTTACAAAGAATGGTGTGAAAAGGGAAAAACATCCAGTATGCTGCAGTCCTGTGGGCGAAAATGCCTTGTTGATGCTAGAGGTCAGAGGAGAATGGGCCGACTGATTCAAGCTGATAGAAGAGCAACGTTGACTGAAATAACCACTCGTTACAACCGAGGTATGCAGCAAAGCATTTGTGAAGCCACAACACGCACAACCTTGAGGCGGATGGGCTACAACAGCAGAAGACCCCACCGGGTACCACTCATCTCCACTACAAACAGGAAAAAGAGGCTACAATTTGCACGAGCTCACCAAAATTGGACTGTTGAAGACTGGAAAAATGTTGCCTGGTCTGATGAGTCTCGATTTCTGTTGAGACATTCAAATGGTAGAGTCCGAATTTGGCGTAAACAGAATGAGAACATGTATCCATCATGCCTTGTTACCACTGTGCAGGCTGGTGGTGGTGGTGTAATGGTGTGGGGGATGTTTTCTGGGCACACTTTAGGCCCCTTACTGCCAATTGGGCATAGTTTAAATGCCACGGGCTACCTGAGCATTGTTTCTGACCATGTCCATCCCTTCATGACCACCATGTACCCATCCTCTGATGGCTACTTACAGCAGGATAATGCACCATGTCACAAAGCTCGAATCATTTCAAATTGGTTTCTTGAACATGACAATGAGTTCACTGTACTAAAATGGCCCCACAGTCACCAGATCTCAACCCAATAGAGCATCTTTGGGATGTGGTGGAACGGGAGCTTCGTGCCCTGGATGTGCATCCCTCAAATCTCAATCAACTGCCAGATGCTATCCTATCAATATGGGCCAACATTTCTAAAGAATGCTATCAGCACCTTGTTGAATCAATGCCACGTAGAGGTGTTCCTAATAATTCTTTAGGTGAGTGTATATAGTGTCCAAATATATGAACAATTCAGAACAGCGCTCTGGGTGACGCTGACCCATAACGCAACCCAAAACTGCGAACTCTTGTAACCAATTGTTCATAGTCCTGGACACCTTCATCCTCCTATCATACGGCTTATCTAAAAAACGTTTTTCTTTATCCACTGTGTGTTGGTCCACCGATATCAGGGACTAAATGTCCACATATTGGTTGGACCAAATTTTCTCCCTCACAGCCTCCTCTAAATGCGAACCCAAGGGACTAACCCCACAGAAAAAAGAATCCTTGTGCACACCTGCCAACACCGGAGGGGGCCTTTCAGAGGGGGACAAGGCCTCCCGTGAATCCGGCCCCGCTGCCGGCGCCGTAGCCACTGAAGCTGCAGGGGGCAACGAGGATGGCAATTTTTCCAATAAGGACTTCAATAACACTTCAAGCCCGGCACTGGACCCACCAGCCCCCCATGCCCCAGCATATTGGTACTCACCAGCAGAAGAAGGCATCGGCGCAGCCATTGCAGGTACAGGCATGACATCCCTGTGATCTGCCAAAGTTCTCAGGCTAGAGGCCCTGGACATCTCCACCGGCACCGGTCTGTCTCGTCTGGAACGCGGTGTACGGACAGACTCCCCTGAAGCGCCCGAGGACCCATCTGAAGACGACGGGGAGCGCCATCGAGAGGATCTGGACCGCCTATTATGTCTAGAAAAACGGGAACCGCGCCGCGAACGACGACTGGGAACGGGAACCGCCGTTCCCTGCTCCTGCCGTCCACTGAAGAGGAGGGGGACAACGACACCTCCCTGCGCCTGCGTGACCGAACAGGGGGGGGGGGTAGGAACCACAAGTGGCTGCACAGCTGGAGTAATAATGGGCAATTGAGAAGGGCCAAAACAGGTATAACCCCAGCAGGAGGAGCTGGCAGCAGCGCAGCTGGATGCCCTAAACCCGGATCCCCAGGCAAAGGAGGGAACACATCCTGGCACAAAAGGAGGGGAAGTAGGGAGAGGGGCCTGCTGTGAATCCGGTGGGGTTAATGGGCGATCCCCAGCATCCGGAGCACTATTCCCTGAACCCATGCTGAACACACCTTCTGACCGCAACACTAAATCACCCCGGTGCTGAAGCGGGGAAAGCGGAAGCGGAAGGGGCGGAGCTACACCCCGACGGCGCGAAACCAACTCCGACTGCCGCACAGAGGTCTCGTGCCTGCGCACAGCCCTAGCAGCTACAGCGGTACCCAGGAGCAAGGAGGCGAGTGCCCCAGACGTACCGGAGGCCGGTGAGTCCGGGCAGAACGCCGTTCGGTCGGCACAGCAAACGGGTTAGGGGGAGGTATAGCAGCCACTTGCGGTGTCCCCACCGCATCAATCAGCACCGGCGCAGGAGGGATAAAAGAAGCGGGAGCGCTCAAGCTGCTTAAAAAGGATCGCAGCCAGCCCTCCCCTTCCTCACTAAACCTTGCCAGGAGCGCATCACGGAGGTGAGCATCTCCTGCGGCCATAGCTCTTTGGGGACAGGCAGCCAGCAGAACCTACCAGCTTGCCTTCGCCGAACAGAGGAAGAGGCAGGCGCAGGGGGGCCTATACATCCCTTGCCATTGCCACCTCCCCTTCCTTCTCCATAGCCACACCACTCTCCGCTTTTAACCCTTTCCATCCCATCTCTACTCATTTGCCATATATTGCCAACCGGGCCATATGAAAAGGTAGGGGCCTGCTTATAACCTGGGAAGGGGTAAGGGGCACCATCAGTCCCTCATCACCCTCCCTACTACTGTTGGGTGCTCTCCAAAACAAGTGACTTTAGAGGTCGGGCGACTAGTGTGTAGGGCCTCCTGCCGGGCAAATCGGGAGTAGAATATTGGCATTTCCACATCTTCCCACTGCTCATCAGTAGAAGTTCTTTCTGGGCAGGTAGTCTAGACAAAGCGTTGGCATTGTCATTAGATTTTCCAGTCCGGTACTTAATGGTAAAGTTGAAGTTCGCTAGTCTAGAGGCCCATCTTTGTTCTAGAGCTCCCAGACGTGCAGTGTTCAGGTGAGCTAGCGGATTATTGTCTGTGTAGACCATGAAAGGCGTAGCAGCTAGGTAGTCCTTGAATTTCTCAGTTACAGCCCAGACCAAGGCTAGAAACTCCAATTTGAACGAGCTGTAGTTATGGTCATTCCACTCTGGCTCTCGTAAAGATCTGCTGGCATAGGCGATGACTCTTTCAGTTCCAGCTTGTGTCTGAGATAGTACAGCTCCTAAACCTTTCTTGCTTGTGTCAGTATAGAGGCAAAATGGTAGGCTGTAGTCAGGGTAACCCAGGACTGGAGGTTCTGTAAGTTTTTCTTTCAACAGTCGGAAAGCAGCTTCTCTCTCTTCATTCCACTCCACCGGTATTTTGGAATTCTGACAGCCTTTAGGGTGACATTTCACAAGTTCCTGGATAGGTTCCGCAATCTGAGTGAAGTGCGGGATAAATCTCTGATAGTAACTTGCAAATACGAGGAAGCTCTTGACCTTTTTGACTGTTTTGGGAGCCGGCCAGCTTTGTACTGCAGCTATCTTGTCGGGGTCCGGTCTCACGCCTTCCGCACTCACAACATGTCCCAGATATTTCACTTGGGGCTTCAGTAAGTGACACTTTGAAGGTTTCACTTTCAGTCCATGTTGGGTCAAAGTCTGGAACTCTTTCGCCAAGTGCTGTAAATGCTCTTTGTAGGTCTCAAAGTTTTTGTGTCCAAGACATCTTTCCATGAGTCTCTGAAATGTCCCAGGGGCATTGCATAACCCGAATGGCATGTTGTTGAAGTCAAACAGACCCATTGGAGTGGCAAAAGCTGTTTTTTCTTTATCTTCTGGTGCCATGGGGACGTGCCAATAGCCACTGGTTAGATCCAGAGTTGAAAAGTAAGCAGTGGATCCAAGAGCTGCCAGGGATTCTTCAATTCGTGGCAGAGGGTACGCATCCTTGTGCGTAATGTTGTTGATCTTACGGTAGTCCACACAAAAACGGATGGTTCCATCCTTCTTCTTTACCAGGACTAAGGGGGCAGCCCAGGGGCTGTGACTATCCTGGATGACATTAGCTATCTTTATATCCTGCACCATCTTCTTCACCTTCTGGTACATGGCAGGAGGGACTGGTCGGTATCTCTCCTTGATTGGAGGATGAGTGCCAGTTGGAATGATGTGCTGTATTAAGCGAGTATGACCATAGTCCAGAGAATGTTTGCTGAAGACTTGATGGTGTTGTTTGACTAAGTCCAGCACGCCGTTGATCTGCTCGGCAGGGGTTGTGGTATCCCCGATGTGTAGTTCGGCCCACCAGGACTGTTCTGGGGGGTCTTTGGCTTCCTCCACTGTTTGATTGTTGAGCAGCAGCAGTGGGATAATCCAGGATATCCTGCTGACTGATGTGGTATGGGCAGGCCACTGGATAGTGCTTTTTTAATTTCACAGCTTCATCACCCAGATTGACTAAGCGTATGGGTACCTTTCCTTGGGACATGGTAACCACGCTCCTAGCGGCTAGGACAAGGGGGTGATCCTGAAGATGTATTGGTTCCACAAGGGCCTAATAATCTTGATTTTGGATACCGATGCAAGCCTTGCACCATATCAGAGTCTCTGCTCCAGGCTGGAGTTTGATAGGGTGAGCATCCTTGATGCGGACACGGCAGATTTCGCCCCGTTGATTGCTGAATTTTTGTTGGGCGGCTAGCACTTGAATGGTCTGGTTTATAACCCATTGAGTTGCACGGGTTGTAGTCAGTAGGATTTTCTTTAAGGCTTTCAGCACTTCAGGGTAAAAGTTGCCGAGTACATTCATCCCCAAGACCACAGGGCAATTGTCATCATCTGGGACCTGAATCATGACTACCCCTTGGCATGAGAGTTCAGTATCTTCAATCTGTAAGGTAGGTTCCCAATAACCTAGTATAGGCACTGGTTTGCCATTGGTAGCTATGATGCGGAGCCAAGATTCAGGAGGTTGCGTCATCTGGGCTCCGTTTCTGCATGTGTCAAATGCTGCTTGGTGGATGGTAGTCACTTGAGATCTGGTATCAATTAAAGCAGGAAACTTCACTCCGTTGATGTCAGCTTCAACCACGGGGCGGATGCCCACATACCTAGGCATAAAGGCTGGATCTTTGGGACCTAGTAATCTTCTTCCCGAGGATTTCAGGATTTCCACTTTCTGATCCTGTGATACTGGATATAGCTTAAACGTGGCTAGCATTTTATCACAGAATTGCTTGAATGAATGGGGTTCTCCTGAGTAACTTGGGAGCCAGGGTACCCCAAAATAGTATGGCATAGTGAGAGGCATAATGCAGGTGGCTGCCGCTGCTGCTGGTGGATCGCTGCGGTCCAAGTGGGTGCTATCTTCGTTGTCAGACATGGCTCTTGATACCCAGTACCAGATTAGAGGAATTAGTACTGGCTACAATCAATTTAGATGCAGGTTGCTATGGGTGACTGCAGCAGTATTGGTGCGTGGCTCCTTCAAGAGTCGCTGCAACTGTTCAATTTCGGGAAGTATGGTGCTCTGGCAGACAGATTATAACTCTTAACAGTCTTTACCAAGCCTATTTGCACAATCGTACTCACTCAGAACCAAGGGCAGATGCTTCTCCATCATCCAATGCAGAAAATACTGTATTTTCCCTTTTTCAAGATGGCCGCCTCTTTACTTCCTGTATGGGCAGCGTTTTCTCTGTCCTACTGGGAACTTGTATTCAGCACTTTTGTTCCTGCTGCTGTAGGAATACTTTCTCTGTGGAGGCAGGCTGTTTGGTTCCCTCCCCTCTGCTGGGTGGAGATATCTGGGATGGCCGATTAACCCCTGCTCTGCCACTGTGCTGCAGCTGATGCAAGCCCACACTCTTCGGCAATAAGTTCATGCAATAAGGCACAAAGGTAAATCCTGTTCTAGTGATGCCACTTTATGCAGAGACCAGGATGCGGGTATAATAGTCTATAGTTTGTTCATGACGCCAATTGCAGCGTGTCACAGGGCCCTTCAAAGATGTTATAACTCACGCCCAGTTTAGGAATGCCAGAGTGGTGTAATGTCTCTGTATGGTAGTGGTAATGGTGTCAACGGTGTCTCCTACCTGGGTACGGCTGGACTCCTGGCTCCTGGCTCACTTGCAATAAAAAAAGTGTAGTGCTAGTAGGAATAATAGAGGAATTTGCAGCAGAAATTGATGTCCAGACCTTTGGTGAAGTTAAAACTTGTCTTTACTGATTGTAACTTTCATCCAAGTAAGATACAGCTTTTGTCTTAGGTCCCAGCAGGTATTGGCAATGGTTAGCAGGGATTTATCTTCTGCTCTATCAACCTGGAGCTTGCAGGAAAAGACGTCTGCTTATTAGCTCTATACTGTGGCAGGGATTTGGCTTCATCACTCTCTATCTTCTGCCGTATGGGGACTGACTAGCTGAGGAGGAATGGCTTCTCCTAGGATCTCTAGATTTTACTCACAGTTATCTTCTCAGGGTATGGTTTCTTCGTGGAACTGGAGTTGTCTGTAACTTTCTGCTTTGTGTCATCCAGCTGAGCTGCAGAGCTCAGACTGGGAATTTGATCACATCTCAGCATGAGACTTGATCCTTGCTGTCTTCCCTATGCAGGGAGAGCTAGAACTGGTTCTAACAGTTTTTTTCCTCCCTTGCTGCAGGATGTGGGAAACTCCACTTCCCTTAAAGGGTTTCTACCACCACATTTTGACCTATTTAGCTGTCAGACACTAGCGATCTGCTAGTGTCTGCTGTACCTAACCATGCTATTGTAATCCCTTTCTGTGAAGCGGTTACCCTAAAAAACGTAGTTTTATTGCTATGCTAATGAGCCTCTAGGTGCTATGGGGGCGTCTTTTCAGCACCTAGAGGCTCCGTCCACTCACTATTTCCGCCGCCCAGTGCGCTCCAGCCCGCCCCTCTCCTCTAGATTGACAGCCCACTCGCGCCTGCGCAGGCGCAGTGACTGTTGGACTGGTCCCTGCGCGGTAATCGGCGCAAGCGCAGTGAAGATGCTGGCGCAAGGAGACAGTCAATGCGCCTGCACCGAATACAGACGCACACGGCGCAGGCGCGAGAATTCGGCTCAGATGCAGAGAAGTAGTCTGTCAATCTAGAGGAGAGGGGCGGGCTGGAGCGCGCTGGGCGGCAGAAATGGTGAGTGGACGGAGCCTCTAGGTGCTGAAAAGACGCCCCCATAGCACCTAGAGGCTCATTAGCATAGCAATAAAACTACGTTTTTTAGGGTAACCGCTGCACAGAAAGGGATTACAATAGCATGGTTAGGTAGAGCAGTCACTAGCAGATCGCTAGTGTCTGACAGCTAAATAGGTGAAAATGTGGTGGTAGAAACCCTTTAAGCAGGGGGGCAGAACAGAACCGGATCGTTCCACTCTGAACGACCATAACATTAAACTATCCCTCCCTGCTGGTCAACCTGGAACATTACAAGGAAAAAATTACATTTAAAATGGTTTTATGCACATTTGTGAATGACATAATCAAAATGACATCAAATGACAATATAATGGCTCCTGAAGGGCACTAGCGGGGTAAAAGAGTTTAGTAACACAACTCTGGGCTGTTACACATTTTGTACACATGGCTGAGGCAGTGCCATTATGGGCAAGTAACACAGAGTGTCACCCCTTTCTCCTACATGCAAGTTATTACAGGGACTTAACATCATTTTTAAGTATGGTGCTGGGTGTAGCTGAATGGGTACTGGTGGGGTATTTGCCCCAGGTACTGGGTATCTGTAGTGGTACCCACAAACCCTTTTGCCTTGGTTAAGATACAGATATGATACTGATTATTTGCCCTGGATGGAGGAAGGTGGCACTATTGATGGGTATCATAGAGGTATGAGATACACTGGTGATAGGTCAAACAAGTAGAAAAGGTCATGGGAAACACTTTGCTCTTACCAGTTAACTCCCTGGACACTGCCTGAGAGCCAAGCTGAGATAATACATAAACCAAGAGGAGAAAAGCCACATGGTGAGTGAATTGTGGTCATGTAGCCATAACTCATCCATTGGTTTACTATCTTCTGCTTTGCTTTCATGCTCAACCTCATTACTAATGCCTTCTATAGGTATAAGAAAGATTCTGTCACTGTAGTAAGCAAGCAGTTCTGCATTCTGTAGATACTAGAAAATATCTACAGGCAGAACTGCCAATGACTACGGTATACAGCACAGCAGAGATCAGACCAGCTTCTATAAAGGATGTCTGTCATCGAGAAAGCCACTTAGTCTTTCAGATTACATTTCCATCAATGTCACCTTTCCCACATTTTGGATTAAAGGTACCATTTGGAGGCAACACAACAATCCCCTTCAGACTCCATGTCCTGATGCTACTGGAGAGGTGACTCTACACCAATGGATAGCAGTAAACAAGAAGGACACTACATTGCAGCATTAGGTCCGGCTGCATGAGGATAACGCTGGGTTCACACCTGAGCGTACTGTATGGAGCGCTCTGTATGCGCGATTTTATCGGGCGTTTACTTACGCGGCCGGAAACAAGCAAACGCCCAATGTCGCGCGTTCCCGGAAGTCTATGCGCGGGAACGCGCGACAATACGCCCCAAAGAAGCTCCTGTACTTCTTGGGGCGTAGGGCATTTTACAGCGCGTTCGTACGCGCTGTAAAACGCTCAGGTGAGAACCATGCCCATAGGGGATCATTGGTTTTTGCCTGTTGAGTGTTTTACAGCACATAGGAACGCGCTGTAAAACGCTCAGGTGTGAACCCAGCCTTAGGGATGTATGAAGAGCGACGGGGAGCAATTAGTGTATCTTTGGTCCTAGATCCCAGCACTTTTAAGGATTGAAAAGCTTCACACAATATAGAAAATGCATAAAAAGTCAATCAAATTGAATTCAGCAGGAAATCTGTCAGTGATGATTTCCATTCAGATCTGTAAGCAGAAGAGTAATTAGTCCTGGAAAGCCGAGAAGTGTTAATCTCATTACATTAAGCATTTGAGATGTCAAAAGGATGATTATAAGAATGACCCGGCTCCTTCATGCTGGTGATCTTCTGCACCTTCTTGGCGCACTTCATATCTCAAAGTCATTAATGTCATCTGCTTGGAACAATTAATGTGAAAGTCAAATAATTACATTGGGGATCTGGAGACTTCATAAATTCTGCACATTAATATTCATGCTGCATTCACTGAGTAAAATCCTACATTTTCTCTTCATTCATGGCCAGAAAATAGTTTCTTATGCTGTTCTGTATGAAATTCATGAAATCTACATGATCAGTGATGACCCCCAGAGCAGAATACCTGAATTATTGTAAATGAAAACACTGCCTACCACGCAATGAGAAAGAAGTAATCACCGGAGGGCACAGTCAAGCTGAAATCATCACCAGATGCATGGAGTAACGGAAATCATCACCAGATGCATGGAGTAACGGAAATCATCACCAGGAGCATGGAGTAATGGAAATCATCACCAGGAGCATAGAGTCACGAAATTCATCACCAGGAGCATGGAGTAACGGAAATCATCACCAGGAGCATGGAGTAACGGAAATCATCACTAGATGCATGGAGTAACGGAAATCATCACCAGGAGCATGGAGTAACGGAAATCATCACCAGAAGCATGGAGTAACGGAAATCATCACCAGATGCATGGAGTAACGGAAATCATGACCAGGAGCATGGAGTAACGGAAATCATCACCAGGAGCATGGAGTAACTGAAATCAACACTAGATGCATGGAGTAACGGAAATCATCACCAGGAGCATGGAGTAACGGAAATCATCACCAGGAGCATGGAGTAACGGAAATCATCACCAGGAGCATGGAGTAACGGAAATTATCACCAGGAGCATGGAGTAACGGAAATCATCACCAGGAGAATGGAGTAACGGAAATCA
Source organism: Bufo bufo (assembly GCF_905171765.1). Taxonomy (NCBI): domain Eukaryota; kingdom Metazoa; phylum Chordata; class Amphibia; order Anura; family Bufonidae; genus Bufo; species Bufo bufo. Next base: position 8,933 of record NW_024400008.1, on the reverse strand, counting down.
TCACCAGGAGCATGGAGTAACGGAAATCATCACTAGATGCATGGAGTAACGGAAATCATCACCAGGAGCATGAAGTAACGGAAATCATCACCAGGAGCATGGAGTAACGGAAATCATCACCAGGAGCATGGAGTCACGGAAATCATCACCAGATGCATGGAGTAACGGAAATCATCACCAGGAGCATGGAGTAACGGAAATCATCACCAGGAGCATGAAGTAACGGAAATAATCACCAGGAGCATGGAGTAACGGAAATCATCACCAGATGCATGGAGTAACGGAAATCATCACCAGGAGCATGGAGTAACGGAAATCATCACCAGGAGCATGGAGTAACGGAAATCATCACCAGGAGCATGGAGTCACGGAAATCATCACCAGATGCATGGAGTAACGGAAATCATCACTAGGAGCATGGAGTAACGGAAATCATCACCAGGAGCATGAAGTAACGGAAATCATCACCAGGAGCATGGAGCAACGGAAATCATCACCAGATGCATGGAGTAACGGAAATCATCACCAGGAGCATGGAGTAACGGAAATCATCACCAGATGCATGGAGTAACGGAAATCATCACCAGATGCATGGAGTAACGGAAATCATCACCAGGAGCATGGAGTAACGGAAATCATTACCAGGAGCATGGAGTAACGGAAATCATCACCAGGAGCATGGAGTAACGGAAATCATCACCAGGAGCATGGAGTAACGGAAATCATCACCAGGAGCATGAAGTAACGGAAATCATCACCAGGAGCATGGAGTAACGGAAATCATCACCAGATGCATGGAGTCACGGAAATCATCACCAGATGCATGGAGTAACGGAAATCATCACCAGATGCATGGAGTAACGGAAATCATCACCAGATGCATGGAGTAACGGAAATCATCACCAGGAGCATGGAGTAACGGAAATCATTACCAGGAGCATGGAGTAACGGAAATCATCACCAGGAGCATGGAGTAACGGAAATCATCACCAGGAGCATGGAGTAACGGAAATCATCACCAGATGCATGGAGTAACGGAAATCATCACCAGATGCATGGAGGAGCTGATAAAATCTTAGACATACAGTATTAATCATCAACAGACATAGGAAGGAGAGGAAATCATGATCAGATGTATGAAGAATCAGAAATAATGACCATAAATATATACATCATTGCAAAGAAAACAGCAGCACAGTTAGACAGTGTGAAGCTGGGGAGATAGGTATTACTTCCACTGATAAATCCAGTAAACAAAAAGTGAGGCAGCGCTTCAATTGTGGGGAAAGGGTGAGGACCCGTTAATTTTCAAGGCAACATTTCAGCCCAGCACAATGAGGCCTTTATCAAGCAATGTCGTAGTGACACCCCTCTACATCATTAACTGGTAATTAGTGACATGATTGTTAAATAACTGATCAATTGTCAAAATGACTCCATAATTCATAGAAAACATGATTCTTAAACACAAAAGTGACAACATATATCAATACAGTAATCAGCATTGTGATTTAAAGTTCATATATCGTGCGATCCCCCATATACAGTATATTGCTTATAAATAAAGTGACCCGTGCATCGTGAGTTAAAAACATAATTGATATCTCATCATTTGACACAAATGTATCTTAGATCCGGTAATACATTGCATCAGCTCACCACTGGTGGTTCCAGTGGGTACATAATGTATCCCGCACCGGCCTACTGTCCAAGTGCGGGATACCGTCAACGACGATCCACCCCCCTGTGGGCCGCTGCGCGGCCATTCAGCACGCCCTGACTTAACAGGGATCGCCGTACAGGGGATGGGAGGTGTAATATATATTGTATATGAAAAATATAACAACTGGTTTGGTAATCCTCCCCAAATATAGTGTATGCGTTATTTGGAGTAAGGAATAGTGTTGATCGAGCACCAAAGTGCTCGGGTGCTCTGGCCAATCACATCTGGATGCTCTGCTGCTCTACCGAGCACCCGAGTATAATAGAAGTCAATGGGAGAACCCGAGCATTAAACCAGGCACCCCCTGCTCTGAAGAGGGGAGGGTGCCTGGTTTATAGGAAAAGGTCAGAAATTGAGGAAACATCACCAAAATGGTTTGGGAACAGCATTGGGAGGATATATGGATGCATCTTGAACTCCCAGGTTGCTGCTGGGAACCATGTTGTCTGAATACAGACTGACAATAATACGCACGAATAAGAAAACATTTTAGAGGAAAAATTGTTAGGAAACATTCTTTCCTGTATATTTACTTGTATATAAAGTGCAAGTGCTGCCAAAAACTACAATGAAGAGGCACTCCGATACAACCTGTATATCACATAATGGAGGGCCTCATTCACATTATGGTACAATAGTTCAGGTAGTGGGACTCCTACACTCATAAAGCCTATGTACTAAGGGAAAGGGCTGCCAAACATTACAAGGAACCGGCACTCCAAGACACCCTTTGTTACACATAAAGGAGGGCATCATACACAGCCTTGAAAAGTAATGATTGATGGCCTGCTGGTGACCCTCAAAAACATTTGGAGCAAGAGCCTGCTGATCTGACCATCTAAAACCTTAGGGGCGAGGTCCTGCTGCCGCATTGGTGACTCTAGATAACCTCTGGGCGATTGCACGTCCCCATGACGGCAACGATCCATTCGGATGTCTGCCCTATCAACTTTCGATGTTCTTTTTTGCGCCTACCATGGTGATCACGGTAACGGGGAATCAAGGTTCGATGCCGGAGAGAGAGCCTGAGAAATGGCTAACACATCCAAGGGAGGTCAATGGCTGAAATCTGATTGGCTGTTGTTGCCTTGCCCCTTTTTTTTTCTAATTGTGAACCACCCAGAGAGGGTGGGACAAGTTATTAAAGCACAGGCGTCCAAGAAAGGCAGCAGGCGCGCGGCAATTACCCACTCCAGCAGCCAACTTGCTCCCGGCCTCCACAATGGTTACCCAACGAGGTGAGGATTGTGTTGACCAGACTCTTGGCTACTGAGACTGGACTTGTAGATGAGGACCTGCTGCCACTTTGTTGACTCTAGATAACTTCTAGGTAATCGCACGTCCCCGTGACGGCAACGATCCATTTGGATGTCTGCCCTATCAACTTTTGAGCATTCTTTCAACAAGGTATCTGATATTACTGTAGGGGAAAGCTTGGGATCTAGTGATCACCAGTCAGTGTGGTTTACTATAAGTACAGTGACTGAGTCACACCACACAAAAACAAAAGTTTTAGATTTTAGAAAAACTGACTTTTCTAAAATTAGATTAGTGGTATACGAGTCTCTATCAGATTGGAACAGTTTCAATGGAGTCCAGGAGAAATGGGACTACTTAAAAGTGGCACTATTGAAGGCAACAGAAAATTGCATTGGGGGGGGGGGGCGTGGCTTGGCTGCAGACTCTGATGGCCGCGTGAAGCACCATAGCTCCAAAAGCAACGAAAAAGCGACTAAATCTTCGAGATGGACACATTTTTTCGGATTCAGACAATCGAGGTCCAGAAGAACCAAAGATTCTGAGCGCTCAAACCGAAGAATTAGATCACTTTCTAGCCACGGACATGAAAATCAAGATGGCGCCGGAGTGCTCTCAGACGCTTCATCAAGCTCCAGCTACAAGCCTGCCAGCGTCTCTGTAAGAGAAGCGATTCTCAATACACCGATTATGTATTGTCCTCATCCAGATGGTCATGCTAGTAAGGACTCCCCCCATCAGCAGTTAACCCCTCATGTCCAAGTTGAAAGTTTTATCCTGTCGGGGGGTAATAATTCAATTAAGAATTATTAATTATGATCATAAAAATAATTAACCATAAAAAAAATTAATTTATCAAATTTGTCATAAATTCTTAAAATCATGACCTGGTGAATTGTAGACAACCTAATTGATACAATTCACATCTGAGTCCGACTATTTCCTCAGATAAATAAGTTATTTTTGACGTGAGATGACGTTAATGATAAAATGTAGCTCTGCATTATACAATAATACACAGGTATAAAAATATGCAGATTTATTGGTTACAAGATTATAAACATATACAAGTAAATAAACACAATGATACATGCTAATGAATATATATAGCTTTAATTTAAAGCATTACAAGCTTAACAATACATGTGAGTGGAAATAACTTGTCACATTATAATCAAGCTATTATTAGGTTAGGATATCAAAATATGAACATAAGTTATTACTTCTGTTCAGAGGAAACCTCATGCTATCAGGATGGGCATGTCTAATCCTAGACATCATTATAGAATGCTAAATACATTCTGCCCCCCCCCCCCCCCTAACCAACTACACATCATATGACTTCAAGATGGGCAAATCCATTCAAGGATATAACTTAGAAGAGATAACTGTATCCTTCCGCCCCATCCTGGACTATTTTCACACATATAACTTTGGTAAGACTATTAAGACAAATAACAGGGATCTAGGATTTTGCTAGACCATATCTTAAATGGGAAGGACTTGAAATAAGTCCTTCCTGTGGGAATCCATCACTTAGCTTGGCGAAGAATGTTATATTAATATATATACAGTACAGACCAAAAGTTTGGACACACCTTCTCATTCAAAGAGTTTTCTTTATTTTCATGACTATGAAAATTGTAGATTCACACTGAAGGCATCAAAACTATGAATTTTATCACAAGACACGGAGGCTTCGTATTGCTTAAACTTCCTTTACTGTTACCATAGCAGCAAAGAAATGAACATGTCAATCACAAAAGAAAACCATAGTAACAGACTCCTCCCCCTTATCCCAGTATATATGGACTCCACGCTCTGGGATCATCCTCTTTCTTTGCTGCTGCCATAGCAGATAAGTATCCTCTGTGTTAATAGAATCCTTATTTGTCATTTCTTTTGCTTATATAGCGTTTAGCTGTATTTTCTACATCGTTACAGGTTTTTCTGTGGGGGGGGGGGGGGGGCCCTGTCCACTTTGCTGCTGCGCTTCTACCTAGTATTGGTAGTTATTTCACCTTTTTTCTCTTCCCTTTTTTCTCCTTTGGGTTGTTTTCTCCCCAGTTCGCCCTTATTTTGTTGCCTTCCGGTTCGGTCCTTCCATACCCCTTGCTTTCCTTACCGGTATTCTCGGTTACCCTCAGGCCTCCTCGCGCCCTCCACGGCCGTAATCTCGCGTTGCACGAGATTTTCCTCCTGCTTCCTGACTTCTCCTGTCTCTGGCGGTGACGGCCGAAGTCTCGCGATCGCGAGACTTTGTTCTCTTCTCTTCCGGCATTCGGCGCTCCTGCCTGGATTGCGGCCACCTGAGATCTCGCGAGATCTCGGCTTGTCCCTCAGATTGTTTCGCGCCGTTTTTGTCTCCTCTCGTTTTGCCTCCACTCGTGCTCCGGCAGCTACCTCCATACCCGATGCCGTATTCTCTTAGGTGAGTGCTTGTCTATGCGCCCTCTTTTATTTTTTGGGTGTCCCTGGCCCTCATTGCTTTTCTCTCTCTTTTTCTTCCAGGTCTTTGTCCTTGGTGGCTTGGGGTGACTAACTCCTTCCACCTTTCTTTTCCCATAATGTCTCGCTGCACTAGTGCCTCTTCCACTAGACAGGACCCTGCTGCCTCCTCTCTTAGCCCCCCTAATGCTGTCAGCCTAATTAATGACTCCACTCTGGAAAGACAGAATGCTGCACTGCAGCAATCTATTTCTGAGGCGATCATGGTGGCTATGGGCTCCATGTCCTCAGTACTATCACAGTCCATATCGCAGGCCTTATGTACCCAGCCCCCTAGGGCCACACAGGATCCAAGATTGGGCACTGAAGGGCCATCTGCCTCCAGAACTCTGAGAACCGATGGTAATCCATCACACGACGACGCGGTTGTCCCGCGAAAAAGAGCCTGTGCACGGCAGGCAGAACGCTCTCGTGCTTGGAAATCAGCCAGGACTATGCCTGAGAATTTGTCTGATTCTGACAGAGAATCTATTGAGGAGGTTCAGAACTAGTCCCATTATGACTCAGGGGAGGAACTAGAGGACGTTGATACCGATCCTCTAGATTTTTTACCAGCTCCTATCCCACCTACGCCTACGGTCGACTTACAGGAAGACCTCCCTATACCTGACGGTCTCTTGGTGGACCCGCTTGGCACCCCCCTATTTAATCCGGATGAGTTACATCATCCCAGATCTGCGGAATGGCTTCCCGCCACTCATGTAGCACATTATTTTGAGGAGAAAATCTGTACTCCCTTAAGCAAGGAGTCCCGCAGTAACCCTTTGATCCCCAATAAGGTGTGTGAAACACCGACTGTGGACCCTAAAATGGTTCAATTCCTCTCAAAAACAACGGGCAGTGCAGGATAAACTGCTGGACATCACGGGTCCACTTGCAAAAATATTCGATATGGCCGAGTCCGCCAAGGCGGAAGGTAGACAGGTAGACCCTGTCGAGTTAGGAGGATGGGCTCAGAGGGCCATTTGCATTGCAGGCAATGTAAATACCTCCTTAGCCATAGAACGGCGTAAAGCCATCTTGATGAAGGTGGAGCCTAAGCTCTCCAACCTTGCACTGTCCGAAGCAGGCAAGAATGCTCAGGGTCTATTATTCGGAGACTCATTTATTAAAGAGCTGGGCAGATATGTCGGGGCCTTTACGGCTTTAGATAAAGCCCAGACATCAATGAAGAGGGTTTTTAACACCCTTTTTTCCAACAGGGCCGGCAGCTCTAGGGGCCGTCTGTCCGGCCGGTCAGATTTCCATTCCCGTGGAACGGGAAGAGGCTCCTTCAACTATAGGTCCTCCCTTCAGGATGCCAGACATCAACCCTCCTTCTTCCCATCCAGGGGTTTTCCAGGAAGGTCCAGAAGCTACCGTGGAGCCCCATCCTATCGACGACCAGTTGGTAAGTGCTCTCCCCGTCCTACCGCTGTTTTCTTCAACAGGTTGTGTCGGGGGAAGACTCTGTCACTTTTCCAATGCCTGGTCCGAGATCACCTCAGACCGGTGGGTTTTAGACACCATCATGGGTTTCACTATAGACCTGGTAGCTCCTCCAAGCCTACTACCAATCCCCAGACACATTCTATTTACTGGGTCGGTGCAACGACAACTGCACAGAGAACTCAAGGATCTCGCCCTCAAGCAGGCGATAGAACGCACTTCACCTCATTCTGCTGCGGTAATCAGCAGTATGTTTCTGGTGCAGAAGAAGGGCGGCCAGTCGCGTCCGGTTATCAACCTAAAATCCCTCAACTCTATAGTCCAATATCGCCACTTCAAGATGGAGGGCATCCATCTTCTGAGAGACATGCTCCTTCCGGGCGATTGGATGGTCAAACTGGACCTCAAGGATGCCTATCTCACGGTCCCGGTAGCTCCGTCCTCCAGGAACCTACTTTGCTTTCCTTGGGGAGACCAACTTTGGCGGTTCACTTGCCTGCCTTTCGGTCTCTCATCCGCCCCGTGGTGCTTCACCAAGGTAATGAAGCCCGTAGTGTCTTGGCTCCGCAGCAGAGGGGTGCGCATGATAATTTATCTGGACGATATTCTTATCATGGCACGGAGTCCGTCCCTTCTTCACTTGCATCTGTCCATGACCACCAACCTCCTTTCCAGGTTAGGTTTCATCATAAACCAGGAGAAGTCATGCCTCATTCCATCGACTTCCATAGAGTTCCTGGGATTCAGGATAGATTCCTCTTCTCTGACCCTTCACCTTCCTCTGTCCAAGGTCCGGGCTATTCGCAAAGAACTGAGACATACGCTGCTTCGACCCTAACTATCTCTGCGTCACTTAGCACGCCTTATAGGTCTCCTAGCAGCGTCCATCCAGGCCATTTTCCCGGCTCCCTTACACTACCGAGCTCTTCAGAGACTCAAAATTGCACACCTCCGGACAGGGGCCACATACTCCGACATGGTCACACTCGATTCAGAAACGAGGGACGAGCTTCTATGGTGGATCCACAATCTATCAGTCTGGAATGGCAAGGCCCTGTTCGGTCCCTTACCGGATCTAATTATAGAATCCGACGCCAGCTTACACGGCTGGGGGGCACATTGCAATGGGGTATCCACCGGAGGTCCTTGGTCCCCAGAGGAGTCCCGTCTCCACATAAACGGCTTGGAATTACTGGCAGGGTCGTTGGCGATTCGCAGTTTCGCCAACGGCACGGTCACGACCTGTATCAGATTGCGGATGGACAATGTCTCCGCGGTCCGATACGTAAACGGGATGGGCGGTACTCGGTCTTCGGTTCTGACTTACCTAGCTCAAGATTTTTGGGAGTTCTGCCTTACCAAAGGTATTGTAGTTATAGCGGAACACCTTCCGGGCCTCCGCAATGTGGTAGTGGACTGGAATTCTCGATATATTTCGGATTCCAGCGATTGGAAGTTAGACGAAGGGGTATTCTTAACTTTTTCGTCTCTCTGGGGTCATCCGTTGATAGACCTATTCACGAACCGTCTGAACGCCCAGACTTCCAGGTTCTTCAGCTGATCCGCTGGCGGAAGCAGTGGATGCTTTTCTGCAACAGTGGGGGGGAGCGCTGATGTATGCGTTTCCGCCGTTCGCTTTAATTCCCCGTGTTCTCCTCCAAACACAACGCCAATTAGCGGATCTGATCCTGATCGTCCCGCTGTGGCAGTCTCAACCGTGGTTCCCACTGCTTCTAGACTTATTGGTGGATCGTCCAATCCTTCTCCCGGACCTTCCCTGGCTCTTACGGGATCCGTCAGGAGAACAGCATCCTCTCATTCAGTCAGGCGGGCTTCGTCTTCTCGCTTGCAGGATCTCGGGTGTCCCATCTCGCTGTCTGGAGTTTCGGACACAACTCTTTTCTTATTGGAAAACGCTTGGGCCCCAGGAACTAGACGGGCTTATCGCTCCGCCTGGGACGCTTGGGCTCGCTGGTGCGGAGAAAGGGACCTGGATCCCCTTCGGGCTCCTATAATG